>NC_092816.1:101703199-101793199 GCF_023375885.2 Dermacentor andersoni
GAATTGTGCGAACACCTTTGACTATTGTTGCGCGTAACATCGCGTTACTGTGTGCATTATTCTTGTTTTTTTTTCTTCTCTCTTCCTTCTCCTTTTATTCCCTTTACCCCTTTCCCCCGCACAGGGTAGCCAGCCGGTATTTACACTGGCTAACCTCCCTGTCTTTCCTTCTCTTTTGTCTCTCTCTCTCTTCTATTCGGACCCATACACTGGTTGGGCTCCTTGGGGAACATGAAGAACGATACGGAGCACTCCTTCCTCTGTTCGCTCTGACCCGTCACAGTGCCACGTAGGCGCTCTGGTGGCTTACTTCAGGAGTTGCAAGTTGAACAATTTCAATGGCAAGCAGAGCAAAGCAGAAGTTTCGCTCATGCGATCACAGCTGAAACACGCATTTTTCTTCAGAATTTACATGCTCGCTCGGCAAGCATGCAGCTTGTGACGTCATGGCTCACGAGCGTGCCTGTGTTGCTCGACTGTTATGCCATTCGAGTGTAGTATAAAAATTGAGTGAGGAATTACGTGTTGGCTCAAACGCGCTAACATTTCTTCAACGTGTTTTTGAACGCACCTGAATTACCCCACACAATACAGATTATGATCGAAAATTGGGTTTCATGCCCCCTTTGAACTTCTGCAATACTGAGCGCAATCTAACTCGGGTCACAGGGGTTCCACAAGGACAGCAACCCGACATGCTAGCAAGCCGTACCACAAACGCGCTGCGTATCTGCCGCTTGTCAATGAAGCTCTAGCCAATTTGAGTCATTGGGTACGTGCGACCGAGCGTGCCGCAAGCAAGGAAAGAATTCTCAGCTTTCGGACACACTTACGCGCCATGTATTTCGGAGGTCATGCGTAGGCTTCGCGGCAGCAGCGCTAGTCTTTCATATCAGCATGTCCACAGACTTGTCTCGAACACGTTGCTCAATGACTGAGTGGTTCCCCCGCAGCGTTCGCCGTTGAAATTTATTAACTCCGGCTTGTATTTTGGCCGCAAATAGCAAAAAAAGAAAAGTTGAGTCCACGACAGGCGCGTCCCCTTGGAACGACGGCCAGCATTGTTCGATAGACCCTATAAGCTTCAGCGCGCGAGCCATGGATGCGCCGTGTCGGTAATATCGTCGCGCATGTGCCGGTGACGGCATGAACGCGCACAACCTAAGATTAGAGTCCTGAGACTTTTCATAAACCAACACCGCCGGTCCGACACAACACTACGGAAGCTGCGGTAGGTGGGGGACCAGGTGTGCTGCATGGTCCACCTGGTTTCCAACAAGCGTGGTGGTCTCACGTGCAAAGATGCCTTGCAGCTGACCAATGCGTTTGTCACTAGTCGTATCTTGTAGTCGACTCCACGCATCCATCTCCACAAGCACGAGGAGGACGCCTTTGAATTCATCCTCCGAAATAGAGTTAAACGGGCCCTTGATCTCCGTGTCAGCTCGTCTAACCAGCGCCTTCTGGGCCTAGAGACGGTGAACACGTATCGGCAGCTCAAGGAAGATCATCCTACCAACCAAATTACGCGTCTTTCTCAAACACTGTGGGTCGCCGCCTTCTTACCCGACTTCACCTCCAACCTCTCAGACAGAAGCAAAAGCACCTACGTACGCCACAAGAATGACCTATGCCCTGCATGTGCGCCCTCTTCGCCAGAACATGACACGCACATACCGCGATGGCAGACGCCTGGCTCGGGCGAATGCCCTGGCACGCTATTATTTATTTATTTATTTATTTATCTATTTATACAATACTGCGGACAAGAAGTCCAAGCAGGGTGAGCAAAAGAACAAAGATGATATACACAGAAGAACAAGATGAAACAAGTGTGTAACACGTTTTTCACACAAATTGTTTGGTCGTAAGGTAGACGATTGAGAAAAATTTTAACCTGATTACAATACTACTATAATTATTACACGAAATAACAAGATTATTTACAAAAATGATATACAGCTCACGGGCGCTGGGGGTATGCTTCAGTTAGTTTATTCCAGTAATCTATTGCTTCTTGGGAAAAAAAGTACCGAAAAGTGTCAGTCCTTGCGAAAATAGGTGTTAGACAATGAGGGTGTCTAAGGCTATCCTATGATTAATTAAGTTTGAAAGAAACTCTAGTCTACTTTTGTTTCTACGAATTTGTAATAGTTCAATGCCGTTATATGTTAGTAATGCAGTGGGGGAGTCAGTAGCCTAAAATTTACTGTAAATAAATCGTACTGCTTTTCTTTGAATGTTTTCTAGGTTCTTAATGTTAATTTAATGTTAATGTTAATCACTCCAAATCCGGCGTTTTTTACCTGGACGCCTCCGGATCACGTCATGAGTGATTGTTTACGGTCGCGGTGGTCCACGAATGCAAAACAGTTAACGGCCCTAGTTTCCGCGCCATGGACATAAGATAGGCGGAGGAAGTCGCCATCGCGTTGGTTGCATCCGATTCTCGCTCTCTAGCTATCATTACCGATTCACGAGGGGCCTGTCGAAACTACGAACAGGGTCAGATTCCATCCCTGGCCTATCGTATCCTTCAATATAGCTGACAAACCGGGGACCCCCACCCCCGATACGTCGTTAGGCAGCGGATGCTGCCACCCGCGCGCTTTCTCACCGGGCTTCTTTCTTCCCCGAACCCACCGATCAGAACTCCACCCACAATGCAATCAACTGGTTTACAGAAATTAGAGCCTATTATCAATCCGGCCAGGAACTGCACACCCCCCCCCCCCTCCCCCTTGTAGCGACAAAATGAGGAGGAGCTCATCTGCTCGGCCTCTTACCAACACTATGCTGTACCCGGCGGCCCTCAAACATTTCGATCCGGCCTTTACCGGCGCTTTCCCGCACTGTGCGGAGACGTCCTCGGACCTCTAAACCACGTGGGCTTGTCCATCCAATCCTGCTTTCTCTCTTACCCAACCCTACCAGGGAGGGCTGGGTGCCCGCCATGCTTGGCTGTTCAGACCTACCGGCTCAAAATACCCTAATTTAGCGCGCAAAGGCGACGGCTGCCGCCACTGGGGTCTCGTACAAGGGACTTCACCTAGTGTTTGTAAGGGGCTTCAGGGTCCTCCCGAGCATACTTCATTGTACCTTTTGTAAGACCACTAAAAGCATTCCAGCACTACCACCACTGAACGCGCCACGAGAGTCCTCATAACTGCTATTGCAATTTGAAGTTGCTTTCATACGTTACATTATCACCTATCTGCTCCTAATTGAAGCGCAGTCTTCTTCGAAAGAAGCGGTGTTGCTAGCACAAGCATGCAGCTTATGGTGGTGGTTTTGACGGTGCAATGAAACTATGGTTAGCCTGGTAGACGTGAACGGCAGCTTTTCTTTTTTTGCACGAACACTCACCATGAGTCTCCAGTCTCTAATTAAGTTTGAAAAATTGGACCATTAAGCGGGAATAATGGGGAAAAGAACGGAAGATATTAATTACCCTTACAAGAATTGCTCGTAGTGCTGCGAGAGCAAAGCTGTGTTTGCTAGGGCACTACCTACGGGGCTGTAGCGTACATTTTTTGTTCACTTCTCATTTTATCCTTGTCTCTTGACGTAAAATTTAAGTAACCGCAGACGCAAGCGAGGACGGTGAGCTGGAAGGTTGTTTTACCATCCAAATCAAACGCATGCCTTGTTTATGTGGACATACCTCTTGCTTACCCTTACAAAATTTTTTATAGAAAGTCCATAGACAGTCTATAGACATTTGTCTATGGAGTCTATAGACTGTCTATAGACATTTCTTTAGACTAGTCTATAGACAGTCTATGGACTTATGGCCATACACTTTTTATAGACTAGTCTATAAAAAGTCTGAGTCTATAGACAGTCTATACACTGTCTATAGACAGTCTATAGACTTATAGCCATACTTTTTATAGACTAGTCTATAAAAAGTCTGAGTCTATAGATTGTCTATAGACTGTCTATAGACTTATGGCCATACACTTCTTATAGACTAGTCTATAAGAAGTCTGAGTCTATAGACTGTCTATAGACGGTCTATAGACTTATGGCCATACACTTTTTATAGACTAGTCTATAAAAAGTCTGAGTCTATAGACTGCCTATAGACCGCTTATAGACTTATGGCCATACACTTTTTATAGAATAGTCTATAAAAAGTCTGAGTCTATAGACTGTCTATACACTACATATAGACAGTCTAAAGACTTATGGCCATACTTTTTACAGACTAGTCTATAAAAAGTCTGAGTCTTTAGACTATCTATAGACTTATGGCCATACACATTTTATAGACTAGTCTATAAGAAGTCTGAGCCTATAGACTGTCAATAGACTTATGGCCATACACTTTTTATGGACTAGTCTATAAAAAGTCTGAGTCTATAGAGTGCCTATGGATTAATTAAAATTCATGTTTGTAGACAGTTGTCTGCAGAATGTCGATGGACAAGTGTATAGGCTTACAGTTCTACTTTTGTAAACTGAAGTCTATAGAATGTCTATAGATGTCATTTGTCTGTATACATTTTATACACTTCAGTCTACAAAAGTAGAACTATATATACACTTCTACTTTTGCAGACTGAAGTCTATGGAATGTCTATAGACAAATGTATATAGATAGTCTATAGACATTCTATAGACTTCAGTCTACAAAAACAGAACTTTATAATCCGATACACTTTCTTCTATGACATTCTGCAGACATTTGTCAACAAACATGCATTTTCATTAATCTACAGACACTCTATAGACACAGACATTTTATAGACAAGTCTACAAAGAGTGTATAAGGCCATAACTCCATAGCGGCTACCTACTAGTTTTTTTTTTACAAGTTAGTTTACATTTTTCTTTACATGCGGTAGCAAAACGTTTTGAATGTATTTATGCATGTGCACCTGTTCCTTTTCATCTGCACTTATGCATTACCGTTAGCAGATTAATAATGCTCCTGAACCAGCTGTACTTTCATATATGTTGCATAAACAGAAAGAATTTATATAGTGTTGAATCATGCAGTGCAAAAAAAATAAAACAAATGCACCGGCAATGCATTAACCGTTTTTATTGCTCGATATAATATATGAATTCCTTAAATTCATGTCTTATGCTAATTATGGAAACAGATTACATATTTACACTACTCCTTGGCAAGCATGGTCGCCAGGCTGGCCTTGACCTTTGTGTCATTAGTCCCAAAGGTGCTGCAGGTGTATGCTGCAAATAAGTAGATGCAGCAATATGAGGCAAAAATAACAAGTGTGTATTCTTTGTATGTTCATTAAGCAGCTTAATATATTTGCTCAAACCATCTAAGTCAATACTTAATGCGGTTTAACTATGACTAAGGGCTGCTTGTCAATACAAATCAGTACCTTTATACAATGTTTTATTGCATGGTATGGTGAACAATTAAACAGTCACAACTGCTGCTCGTGCCAGCAACAGTATGTTCCCTTTTATGACAAGTTCATATATGATGCATTAATGTACTTATCCCAAATGGTCTCTATATTTATTGCTGAAACGTTACCCAGTTGTGCTGTCTGTACAATTTTTTGGCTGGTAGTTAAGTATGCCCGTGCAGAGGGATATTTTCAGAAGACGTGACTGGAATATTCACAGTATCATGCCTAAGATTGTAATTTATTTTGCTTAATACACATTTAAATGTCTTTCTCATACATTTAAATGAATGGTCATTGGCCATAACTTCAACAGAAGGCAGATGGGTTGATTGTATTGATATGGTCACTTAATTTCTTACAGGTAATGAGGCCTCTTGGGCATGCTAACAGGTTTCCAAGTTAGGTATACCACATGAGCACCCGAAATACCACACGAGCACTTTGTGTCATGGCACGACAGATATGCACCTCCTAGGAAACAGAACTGATAAGATAGTTCGAATGAATTCTATCACAGTAAATTATTTAAGGTGCTTTGAAAGATGAAATTTTTTTCTAGGCTATCGAGGTTCAGGACGTTAACGCAAAAAAAACATATTGAGTAAGAAATGCCTTGTCAGTATGCTTGACTTTCATTTTTTTTTTCAATAAATAGGACCAATTTCCCTCAATTTTTATGAAGTGAAAGGTTTTAAAAATATATTTAACACAGAGATTCTCTGGTAACGTTGTATGACATATGACAAGACAGCATACCTATGTGGCCATTTTAAGATTTCCCGATCTTTTTCCAAGCCTTCCCTGGCTGTTTTCATGAAAATTTTCTGGCAATCTATGACGCCTGCAGCTTAAGTGCAATAAAAAAAATATTGTGGTTTAATGCTTGCCAAGTACTGCCAGTCCATAATATTTAGATAAAACGAATAACACGTCGGTCACTTGATATGTAGTATTAGATGCAACTGACTTGAATCCCTTGTTTAATAAAGCTGACAAGGGCTTCGGCAAGTTCCTAATTGATGGCCACACGAGTACAGCACGGAAGACACAGAGACACACGTAAAACAAATGCAACAATGTGAGCGAAAACTATACAATGAGATATTTTTACGGTTCAATAGTAGTTTTTTATATAATTTGCTCTCATCACTTATGCCTCTAGTTTAACTTTGTTTCTCTGACTAAAGACTACATGGCAATATTAATCAGTACCATTATGATGTTTCGTTATATTACAGTGTGATAAGCAGTTAGACAACCGTAATGGTCGCCGGTGCCAGCAACGGTACGTTTCGTTTCAAGACAGGTTCATGTGACACACAGTGTACTTATAAAAATAAAATAAATGCGAGAATCCCAAACGATTCCTATAATAATAATTGTTGAAACAAAGATACCCGGCTGGACTGTGCACATTTTTCAGGTGTTAATGCAATATGCCCGTGCCGAACGAACATGCTCAGCATACTGACTGCACTTTTGAACAATCACGTTAACATTTGCAATTTATTTCCGTTTAGAACAGTCTGCAATGTCTCTTTTCTCATACTTCGAGATGAATACATTTGCCACACTTTCAGTAGAATGCACATGAATGGGGGCGTACTGATCAGGTTACTTACCAACTAAAACATGTTACAATCTCTTAGGCGTGGTGATAAGGGTAGAACAAATGCAATGTCCACTGAATTATTTGAATAATCTGTGCGTTATCTACTAAGAAAAGACCACCAAATTGATAATCTGGCTCTTTTTTCTTTTGTACAGCGCATATAGTATGCAGTCTGTCCAAGACGACGGCACTACATGCAACAGTAATGAAAACCGGAACACTTATTACACACGACAAGGGCTTCATACCATGCACGACTGGCACAATGCGAATCTGCGCCAGCAGCTGCCTAGTGATTAAGAGCACGTAAACTGCATAACGCCGAAGCATCGAAAGGCGCTTAACGCTTTTCATATAGCTCGAAAGATAACTTCTGCTGCTAAACTGTTTAAAAAAAAGAGACAAAAAAAAATCTTCCAACTACCGTCAAACGCAATGCCTTCAGTTTGAAACGTGTAAAGGTGCTTCCCGGAACGACTAATTTAGTGTTCTCCAATTTTTTCGGCTAAGTTGCGAAGCTGCAAGTGACTGAGCTTATCGCAGGTTTGATGCTCCAAAGCGTTTGTGGTTGCATATAAATAGATTGGGTGAATTAGAGATTTTTGCTTGATATTTCTTCAAGTCTCGTGTTTTGCTTGCGGTAACTTCCCAAAATTAACTTGCGGTAAGTTCCCAAACGATGCGAAAACGGCAGCGCACACACTGCTGATGCATGCCCCGCAAACACGGCCTTTCATTCGAGTACGTTAGCAGTTATTCAACTATACGCGTCTGTCTGAACATTCTTGATGCTAACACAATTTCGAGATATATACGTAAAGCGTGTCACGAGAATTTCACTAGACATGCGGCGCAGCATTCATCGCGGCCGGATCAAGCGCCACGAAATTAGATCTACCGCACTGGCTGCCCAACATACACAATGCACAACATACACAACATACACAACATACAGTATCAAGTTAAAACATGGTGTACGTCCTTCTTTACGCACGTAAACTATAATGCTAAAATCAACAAGCCCGAGCGATCGCTCGCCGTAAAACATTCCGTATAGTAGAAGCGAGAACAAGAGCGCGTTATCAAACCATGTCAACGACAAACCGACACTATACCCGAGTCGCCTGCGCTACATGCAGCCGCTTCGCGCTAAGAGATGCGCTCACATAATCATGAGCTATTGACGCAAAACGTCTTTGCTAAAGCTTACCGTTCAGTGTAGTTGACGTGTGATGCCACAAAGATGACACGCATACACAGACACCGACGTTCAGGCATACACCGCACACCGGTACAACCGTTTACGTGCCTGGCGCACTCGTTGAGACGGCGCACCGCCGCGCATGCGCAAGAGCTCCGAGCATGCGCAGGAGCTCCGCGCGCGAGGGCGTGCGCGCTCGGAGGAGTGTGAGCGCCTTTTCCTCCTTCATTTTTTTTTGTCTCTTTCTCTCTCTCTCTCTGCGCGCCATGCGCGCCGGAACGGGTGGCTTATTCATCTTTAACACCACTATTCATCTTTTTTCATGGACGAAGGAAATGCGCTGGTAGGTTGTATGACAAACGCTGTGGGCTATCGTATGAGACTGGAACGCTAACATGAATGCGCTGTTTGTAAAAGCCGTTACAGGGCCCTTCAGACGTTTCAGACGCATTATTGCCAGCGTCGATTAGTAATACAGCGTACTTGTAGCATATCTTCCAGCGTACCGCCAAATGTGATGCCCGCACGTATGTTAGTGCTAATTTTCTGTTCCGATGATAGGTCAAAGCAATCAGTACAGCATTGAGGTACTCATATGCGTGGCTGCGCAGGCATACCGCCGGCGAAATACTGGGTGGGCTCAGAGAATTTGGCACCTATTTTAAGTGAATGAGAAACTTTGATAGGTTTATAGCGCAGGATATCAGTCAACAAAAAACCGCCCGATGTTAGTGACGCAGCCGAGATATGAAGACAATGTGAAATGTATCCGAGAATCGGACGACACACAACGCGAAGACCACATGCGCGACATCGGTTCATCGCACATTCACAAAGTCCGCGTTGTCAGCTACAAACATTACGAGTGTATTTGCTGTTAGCTTGATGCCTGTTTGGAATCCACTTGTAGCTGAAGCTGGCGTTCATAACATCTATTATAACAATTGGATCGGCGTTTTGCTTACTTTATTCTACTGCCGCAAAAGTGATGCGACAACTGTGAAGACTGTCTTGGGATTGCCGAGAGCGGCTACGTAGATGATATCATGTGGTCAACAAATGCGGAGGTATACACTATGTGTATACTAATGTCTACAAATAGGCTCTACAGCAATCTCAGCAGTATACAACTTCAGTGGCTTATATCAAACGCAGCTACGTATTATCCACCGGTACCTGCGCTTGGTTACAGCGTACACGGGTTGGGCCCAGATTAACGATGTTTGTCTATTGTTAATCTATAGACATGCAAGACCACGACAACTCAGAGGAAGACCAGGTGGTGAATTCACCACCTGGTCTGCCGGCTTTCGCCACTTATTCACCACCTTTGCCACATCATCACCATCTGACCTTCACCACCTGGTCTTCGCGAAGTGTACGTCCGGGAAGCAGCCAGGTTTAGGGCCTTCGGGTGCCTGGAAGACCTTGGTGACTCGGACGGTGCCTGCTCCGCCGCGATCCTCGTTCGGGGCAGCTGCACCGAACGCAGACTAGCAGTCTGCACGGTTTGCCCGCCGCGCCGGAGTTGCGGTGCCGTCGTGCATGAACCAGTGCCATATCATCGCGTTCGCAGAGGGCGGGGGGTATGGGAACTCGGAATTACAAATTATCGACTTTCTTCTATACATATTCAATACACCGGGAGTAGAGAAAAAGAAATAGAAACCTTGTCGACTATATTGTCCATAATATAGAGAGTCTATAGACAAAGTATGGACAAAAATAAATAGAAACTGTATCTGCTTTCGTCTACAGGTAGTCCATATAGAGGGGAAATAGACAAAGAAGAAACAAACACCTTATAGAATTTTTTCTATAGACTGCAAGTAGATAAAAAGAAATTGAAATCTTATCGACTTTCGTCTATAGAAAGTCTATATACAAAGTATATGGACAAAAATAGATAGACACTGTATCGACTTTGGTCTAAAAGTAGCCCATAGAGGGGAAATAGACAAAAAGAAACAAACACCTTATCGATTTTTTCTATAGACCGTCTATAGACAGCGAGTAGACAAAAAGAAATCGAAACCTTATCGACTTTCGTCTATAGAAAGTCTATAAACAAAGTATGGACAAAAATAGATAGAGACTGTATCCACTTTCGTCTATAGGTAGTCCATAGAGGGGAAGTAGGCAAAAAAGAAACAAACACGTTATCGACTTTTTCCTATAGACCGTCTATAGACTGCGAGTAGACAAAAACAAATAGAAACCTTATCGACTTTCGTCTATAGAAAGTCTATAGACAAAGTATGGACAAAATGGATAGAAACTGTATCGACTTTCGCCTATAGGTAGTCCATAGAGGGGAAGTAGGCAAAAGAAACAAACACCTTATCGACTTTTTTCTATAGACCGTCTATAGACTGTGAGTAGACAAAAAGAAATAGAAACCTTATCGACTTTCGTCTATAGAAAGTCTATAGACAAAGTATGGACAAAATGGATAGAAACAGTATCGACTTTCGTCTATAGGTAGTCCATAGAGGGGAAGTAGACAGAAAGGAAACAAACACCTTAGCGACTTTTTTCTATAGACCGTCTGTAGACTACGAGTAGACACAAAGAAATAGAAAGCCTATCGACTTTCGTCTATAGAAAGTCTATAGACAAAGTATGGAAAATATAGATAGAGACTGTGTCGACTTTCGTCTGTAGGTATTCTATAGAGGGGAAGTAGACAAAAAGGAAACAAACACCTTATCAACTTTTTTCTATAGACCGTCTATAGACTGCGAGTAGACAAAAAGAAATAGAAACCCTATCGACTTTCGTCTATAGAAAGTCTATAGACAAAGTATGGAAAAAAATAGATAGAGACTGTGTCGACTTTCGTCTGTAGGTATTCTATAGAGGGGAAGTAGACAAAAAGGAAACAAACACCTTATCAACTTTTTTCTATAGACCGTCTATAGACTGCGAATAGACAAAAAGAAATAGAAACTTTATCGACTTTCGTCTACAGACAGTCTATAGACTTTGTATCAACAAAAGTCCAAATCTATAGAAAGGAAAGGTCGTCTATGAAAAGTCTATAGACTTTCTATAGACAGTCTAAAGTCATTTTTGTAAGGGTAGTTTCAAAGCTAACAGCATTGCCTACCTTGTAAAGTTTTCTGTATCTAATCAGTGACGAGAGGTGTGGAGTACGCAGAAGATATGGCTTCGGTGTGGCTGAATTAGCACAGAGAGAGAAGAGAAAAATAGAAGACTGGAAAGGCAGGGATGTTAACCAGACGCACGTGCGGTTTGCTACGCTAGCACAGTGAAAGTACGTAATAGAGGCAGAAGTGTTCCCGTCGGCTCCGATTGGTGCGCTTGTTCTTGCTCAGGTTGCGGTGGCTTTTGCACGATGTGGCGGCGGCCAACGGGGCGTTAAAGATGTCGACAAAATGGATAGTTAGTGAAGATGATTTCGCAGAGCAATGTGAATACGTGCTGGGAGGACTCCACAACGTTATACTGTCTCGCCAAGTTTACTTATATGCAAGGAAATCGATTCCCCCCGGCAGCTCCGAGCAGCCAGTGCCGAAGAGATCGGTGGACAGCCATCCTTTATTTCTTTCAGGGCGGCGTGGTCTCGAGTTCAAGAAAATGTAAACATTGTATCTTCACTGCCCACACGCCCCTTTCACGTGCTGAGTTTCTGCGATTTTGCGACGTGGCGTGTCAGAGAGGCGAAGTAGGCGTGAGCTGAAAACATTTTAACCAGCCGCAGAATGCTAATGATGACAAATGCATAGAATCGAAAAAAGAAAATGTTTTAATATGATAGCAATTATATTGGTGGCGAGGAGTTACGGATTCGTCATCTGTCGGTAGCACCTCGCTAGCGCAGTATGAGGGATCACGCGGCGCACTCTTCATAGGTTTCGCTTACGGCGCTCAATAAAACTACCACGCGGCAGCCCTCCTTTACATTTATGTAGGTACTCTCAAAACGAGCGAAGTTTTTTACTGTCGATGTAATAATCTTGATCAAACTGAAACACGGAATCGTTTACAGACGCTATCTCTTTACCGAATACGTACAGTGATTGCCCCTGCGCGCGGTCGCCGCGAAGCAGTTTCTCGAACCGGCTTCTTGCGTGAAAGGTCGGCAAACGCTGAGAGTAAACTACGTGAAATATGTTCTTATAATGGGCTGTCTGTATAACCAAATGGGGCATAACAGAATGAAGCCTCAATGCAGCGGTCGCGCGGGTTCGCGGCGACCGAATGCGCATCTGCATGCATGTTCGCGCACAATGTTTTGCTTTCGCTGTGAGCGCGTTTTTCCACCGTGCCGTGAGCTTTAGGGCGAAGCATATGAGCATTTGACAGTACACTAGCAACCAACGTTGCATGGATGATATCAGAACTGTTCAAAAATAATTTCGTTATAGATACTTCGACGCCAACTGCAACTATGATGTGCCGTCGCGAGGATTCATTCTTTTTCTGTCTTCTAACTTCTTGGATATTTCAATATTGTTTCTCAAGTTGCGTCGCACGGCATGTTTATCTGTCTTCTCAGCGTGCAATTTCCCTCTACTTCTCTTTCGTAATCCAGTGCATTAATTCATAACACGAACATGACCATATGTCATGCCTTTCTTTAATGTGCGTCTTACCGCTCCCTTCCGGTTCTAGTGAACTTGCCAGTATCTAGCATCAACAAGTTCATAGACCAAACCGTCATGACATTAGCTGGCCAGCGGGTGTGGGCGAGCGTCTCAGTGCGCACTTGCTGCTAGTCAACGAACATCGCGCATTTCCTTCATCGTAGCAGAAATGTTCCTCGCGTCTGTGCTTGCTGCATACCCGAGTTGTAGCTAATGGGTGCCTGCCGGTTCTAAGTTTCACCAGCCAAGCTTCACGCAGATTCTTGGCCTGCGGCTACGTGTGAATAAGGCTGACACCGGACTCCGTTGCGTACGTCCGGCACTGCGGCCCTGAGCAGTAGCCTACCATGCTGCACGCCTCCAAAGGCAGCCACTACCTATTATAGCACTTTCAAATGTCAAGCAGACACCCAAGGCGTTAAAGCCTCACCACTTAATCAGAACCGCGGCGTAGGTGAGACATTAAAGTTTCGTTTTCAGCTCGCTCCGGCGCTTCCGAAGCAGCCGACGCGGCCGCTGTGTCCACGTGAACCCTCATGACACGTCACGTCGACGGTGGCGCCAGCTTTTCCAGTGGTGGAGCTCGCCCCCGCACTCGAGGCGCGTTTCTATCGCAGGAGTCGGCATCGCCGGCCCCGTGGGTCCCGTGTAAAAGCATGGGCGATAAAATTGTTACCGCGCGCTGTATGCTGTATGTGCGAGTGAAAACGTGCGAGGGTGAGCCGGCGATCGCGGCTCAATCTGGCGCGCGTGAAGGAAGAAAGCGGAGAGCAAACACGGCGTATTCCTTCGCGTGGCAGGCCGTGGGGGCATGGGAGGGCGGGAAGGAGGGGGGCGGCGTTGTGCTCTGGCAGCAGCGGCGCATTTTGCCACCTGGCGCAAGGGTAACTGACGATTGCGGCTCAATCTCGCGCGTCGTATATGTAGGAAAGCGGGGAGGGAGTGCGGCGTCGACTCTCCAAGTGCGTACATTGCGCGGCGGAGCGCGGTCGCGCGCGCCGTATATTGAAAGGGATTTTACGTTTTACGAAAGGGTTTTTATGGCTGTTAATATTGTGAGCGGTTTTCTCGCCGCTTTTGCGTTGCAGCAATGGGTGTCTGGCGCTGGAGTTTGAGGTATGGTAGCGGCACCTGGTGGCGACGAGAAACGTTATCTGGGTAATACCAGCTTAGGTAGTATTGAGCCCTGGCTGTGGCGAAGTACGTACCTAGCCCGACTTTTGCGTCGACTCACATTTTTTTTCTGCCCTGGTGCTATTGCAAAAATGCTCGTAACTTCTCACAGACCACGCCGACCATGCTTCGAACTGGCTGCAGCCTATAGTTTAACGAAACGGACGCTCCGTGTGGCGTGGGACGTAATGCTGGAAGCAGAAGGAATTGGTGACGCCGATCGGGGGAGACCTAGCTCAGCCTCGAAAAAGTGTCACTGTCGTTACTGCTGCCTCGTGGGCTGCCATGAACAAGAAGGCCTGTATCCCAATATCAGATTCTACCATTTTCTTTCAAGGCCTCACGAAGCGGAGCGTCGGGCGCGCTGGATAACTGCAGGTCGTCGCACAGGGGAAGCGAAATATCGCGCTATGCTTACTGCTTCGCCTGTTTTGAAGCTTGCTTGATTGTCTGAAGTTGCTAAAATTCAGTATTTTGTACCTACAGTCCGAACGGCAAACCATGGGAACCAGCGCCGAAGACCAGAATATGCAGTCGCCACTTTGTGCGCAACGAGAAAAGCAATTCTGCCAGTCAGCCCGCATATGGGCCTACAGACTTGCTGTTTCACTTCAGATAACCACTATTAAATGACAAACCGACATATTAGCAGGCATGGCTGGTGCTTCACAATTCGAGACCCGGCCACTGCAGCGACAATTAACAATTCAACCGGTGCGAAGTGGTGAAGTGACCCGGTGTGTGCAAATGACCACAAATGGTCGGGCTGATTTCGTGACATTTCACTAATCCACTACGAGCAGCACAGGTTACAGAGTTAAACGTGCTCATCCTTGACCTCAAGCCAGCACGTAGAGGCAGTGCAGCAAGATAGTACTGATTACAACACATCGATGTTCGAGCGCTGTCGTTAAGAGCTACATCAAGCGAGCAGCGCATGAGCTCGCGCTGCGGCGCGATTCGCACGTACGTTACTGCGAGCTCATATGCATTGCATCAGTTATTTATCAGTTGCTAAATGGACAGATGGCCGCTACTACAGCGCAGGCATAACTACTTGTCAAGCGGCATGCAGTCAAGAAAGATTGCAGGAGGCCCGCCGTTTCGCGGCATGTCGAAAGACCGCTGCCGTCACGGCGCGTACGATCGTGCGCTGGAGCAGTTCGCACATCGCGGCATTCTGAAAGACCGCTGCCGTCGCGGCGCATACCGTCATGCGCTCCAGCAGTTCCGTACACATGATGTCTGCTTATCGCTGCTGTGAATTCATTTATAGCAAGCATTTACTCGTGTTTGCGCGCCTGAATCTAGCAGCGTGCAAACCTTACCTGAAGTTCAATTTCGTACGCGACTCGCTTCACTTGCGATTGACACCGCACTAAAACTTCACCACTTATTTCTTGAACGGCGTACACGTATTCGGCGTTGCATAATTTGTTGCCTTTACGCAGCGTGCCACCCCTGAAAAAAATGTTTCGGCGCCCGATATTCGCTGCAACCGAAAGTGATGAGTCACTATTGTAAACGAGCTTTTCGAAGCAGACTACCGAGCTTGGTACTACCCAGTTCACGACAGAGGGCGCTTTTTAGCACCATTTCAGCAGCGCCCCCTGGGCAACGCCCCCCGGAGCCCCATAGACACCACGAAGTCCATTTCGCTCTGCGCTGCTGCCGCGCTTGCTCACACCAGTGTTTTGACAGGGAGTATCCGCGCTCGTCGAATGTGATGTGTTGATGTTTACTGGTACTCGCTGACGTCATCCTTATTTATTCAGTTAGCAAGTGAATGTGTGAATGTTTCGAAGTCTATACGCTGATAAAACATCTACCCTTACTTTGTATAGCTGTCTACTTATTTGCTGTCGCAATCGATGCATCGCTTTTAGGCGAAATTGCGACTTTCTTGTCTCATTGGACCGAATCATGCATAAAGAGTGTGTAAACGTCGTCTTTAGATCTGAGCACGAGGTCGCGGGATCGAATCGCGGCCGCGGCGGCCGCTTTTTGATAGGGGCGAAATGCGAAAACACCCGTGTACTTAGATTTAGGTGCACGTTAACGAACCCCAGGTGGTCGAAATTTCCGGAGTCCTCCACTACGGCGTGCCTCATAATCAGACAGTGGTTTTGGCACGTAAAACCCCATAATTTAATTAATTTTCATCTTTAGAGGTGGAGTTCTCGCGGGTGATGTGACATCTCGTGAACTAAATGAACTGTAGCTGTGGCCCCCAATAAATTTTAATTATTGCGGGACGCTCACGAAGGAAAGGGAATATAAATTGACGAATAGATTTACGTTATAGCGCCCCAAATTCAAATTACTTTCTGCGCATAGAAGGGGCGCCAATATAGAGTGTTCAGGCGACGGTGAAATATATCTCCAGGCTGCTCATGTTGCAGGTATTCAACTAGAAAGCGTTCAAGAGAAACTTCTATTTTTGCGGCAGGGCAGGCTCTGAAGTGATGTATTTTAATGCAATTAGCGTTCTTAGGATACTTCACGAATATTCTGGTGACTACATCACCTTGATCATCTGTCTATCATCATCGTCATCATCATCATCATCATCATCATCACCATCATCGACAGCGTAAGAAGAGCACTTTCTGGTTAAATGTCCACTGCAGTACGGAGGCCTCTTCCCGTGACCTGCAGGTACTACTGTCCTGCGGCAACTGATTCCAACTCCCACCTGCGAATTGCCTGATTTCATCACCCCAGCTAATTTTCTGCCAACTTGCTCTGCGCTTCCCTTCTCTGGGCCCACATTCTGTAACTCTAATGGTCCACCGATTATCCATCCTACGGATTACGTGGTCTGCCAATTTCCATTTTAATACGATAGCAATAATATCGACACTCCAGGCGCATTTCTGCCGTGGGCATGAGGTTCGGTATGAGTAAAACCTTGTGAGAGTGAGCCGGCGAACGTGGTTCAATCCCGCGTCCGTGAGCGAGGAACGCGACCCGGATGCGTGCCCTTTCCTTGTCGCGCACGAGGCGGGGGGTGAGGCGAGAGAGGAGAGCTCTTCTCCTGATGGCTGCTACGGTGCCTCAATGTTCCGTTCGCCCGCCGTTCTGTACAGAGAAGAGATAACCACGGAGTTAACTACGGCGTTGGCCACGCGAATCGCGGGCGCCGTAGTAGACGCCCTTGTCGGACGCCGTAGGGACACGTTGCCGGCGCTCGTGTGTCTTGAAAGCAATCTGCGACGTGGCCAAAGTGCGCGTCCGCACAGGCCTCATCTTCAAAGCGATCTGCCGTGTTTGAAGAATTCGCATAGTACGGGTATCTTCGTATGCGTTGTGCTTTCGATGTTTCGTTCGCGTTGAAGCAAGAGATGCATGAAGATAAATTCGCTTTTTGCTGCCGCGATTCCTCAGTTCAGAATTTTGACAGCGAGTTTCCGCGCTTATTGGAGCAAAATGTTTTCATGTTTACCTGTGCGCGCGTGACATATCGTGCTGCTTAATTTAGTTAAGACACGTTGGCGGGCTACTTGGTTTGAATCTGTGATAGAATGTGTAAGCGCGACTGAACAAGAACGTAGGAAGAAGCAGACACACAGAGGCAGCGCTGTATGTCTGTTTCTTTCCACGTCCTCGTTGAGCCACGTTTACATATTATAACATCGTTAATTTAGTTAATGAACGAATGTTTACAAGAGTACACGGCGGATAAAACTACTATCCTTACTACGTATGGCCATCTACTAATTTTCTATCTCAATCGGTTCTTCGCCTTTAGGGTGGTACTGCGATTTTTTTTATGCGTTGCATATTGCAATCACTCAGTTCAGCCCTTGGGCGCGGCCGGGCAGCCACCATTGGGGGTATGAGCCACCATAGTGGCTCATACCCCTACACTAGAGTTTTATGCGTTGCATATTGCAATCACTCAGTTCAGCCCTTGGGCGCGGCCGGGCAGCCACCATTGACCTTTAGCGCAACCACGTGACGTGACGTCACGACAGCCGGAGGAAAAGCTAGGCGCCAACACAATATGCAACGCATTCTTGGCTTAACCAAGCTAAGCCTGGCCATTTTTTTTCTACTGTCTAATGGCTATCCCTGCTTGTTCTCTTATCCACACCGCGCTCTTCTGTTTCCTAACGTTACGTCTGACATTTTTCGTTCTATGGCTCTTTGTGCGGTCCTTAACTTGTTCTCGAACTTCTGTCTCAACCTCCATGTTTCTGCCTGATGTGTTAGCACCAGTAAAGTGCAGTGACTTTATATCTTTCTTTTTAGTGATAGTTGTAGCGATAGTGATTACCCTAATCTGGCAATGCCTGCCTTATGCACTCCAACCCATTTGAACTCTTCTGTAAATTTATTTCCATTGACAGGGTCCCCTCTGAGTAATTAACCTTGGTAAACGTACTCCTTCAAAGAGTCTAGAGACTGACGATCCTGGACTCTTGTTCCCTTGCCAGGTTATTGATCATTATCCTGGTCTTCTGCATATTAACCTTCAACCCAACTCTTACACTTTCTCTGTTAAGGTCTGCAAGCAGTTGTTGTACTTCGTCCATAGTGTTGCTAAACACGACAACGTCATCTTCAGACCAAATGATCGCGGAGATTTTCGCTGTTGGTCCTCACTCCTAAGCCTTCCCAGTACTCCTTCCAAGCATGCACTGAATAGCATCACAGAGATTGTGTCTTATTGCCTAATCCCTTTTTATAGGTATCTTTCTACTTTTCTTGTTGGGAACCGAGGTGGCTGTGAAACCTTTGTAGACATCTCCAAAGATACGTAGTGTTCCTGTACTCCTTGATTATGTTGCACCTCTATGACTGCCAGTATCTGTATTGAATCAAATGCCTTTTAATCATCTATGAAAGCCATACAGAGAGGTTGACTGTACTCTGCAGATTTCTAAATTACCTATTGGATGACATGGATGTGATCCATTATAGAGTATCCTTTACTGAAGACAGCCTATTCTCTTTTTGATTGAAGTCTTCCTCTTATTCTAGTGCTTATCACCTTGGTAAATATTTCATACAATACTGAAAGTAAGCTAAATCGCCATTATTTTCGAATTCTTGAACGTCTCCCGTTTTGTGGACTAGTATAATGTTGGCATTCCTCCAAGTTCTATCGAACCTTTGAAGTCGTGAGACACTGCGTATAAAGGGCCTCAATCTTTTCAAGCATGATATAACCTCCATCTTTGATTAAATCAATTGTTATTCGATCCTAAACTGCCGCTTTTCTCCGCGTGCCGTCTTACAACGCGCTTCTAACGTCATGTTTAGTGATAAACCTTGTTAGGTTGTGTATCCTGTTCTTTACTACTTTTACTACATTGGTGACTAGCTGTTTACCTATGTGTTGGACTATGTCTCCAACCATCTTCCCGCCAACTTGGGTCAATGAGTAGTCTATGGCTGAATTGGCCAAGTATTGGGCTGCTGTATTGGCCAGAAGGGGCAAACAATGATTCGCTTAAAAAAAAAGCAGACTAAACTCCACGTGACATCTACGTAGAGCGAAGCATCCTAGGTGTGAGTGACTCATGAACCATGTGTGTCCATGTGTGTGTGTATATATATGAAGTGTAGCTTTGAGGTATAAATATAAGTGTTAAAAAGCAGCATGTTATACAAAGAATTTTTTTATGTGTAGTGAATTAGAGACCGGCTGGAAATTATATACACATACCTACATGCACCACATCCTATGTATATATTCTCACCTAGTAGCGGCAGTGAATAATATACCTGTACAACTGTAAATGACGAAACTGACTTCTTATTCGGTGAACTTGTGCCCACAAAAGCAAGTTACCCTCTAAGTACAGCAAGACCGGCAAACACGGTCGGCGACCATCTAAAATCTCATCAGCGGGTGAAGGGCGTCAGCTTCTATACATGAGCCATTGAAAGTCACATAGTAATTGCTGGTGGCCGCGTGTTTTCCAGAAACTGCTACACAATTCGCGTCGCGCACGCAATGAGATTACGCAAACTAGGGTGACAACAGATAGCAGAAAGAACAACAGATAACATTCGAGAAACTTCCAATACGTGCGGGCGCGTCCCGCACTGAGCGATAACATTTGTTAGACGGTGAAAAGTGGTTACCCTGGAAACATATACAAGTACACGTTCCAATATAATTTTCTTAAGTTTTCTCTGGCTATATATAAGGTCGTGTTGCACTCATGGTGTCTTAATGCGTCGGCATCTTCTTGTGTACCTTCGGACCGAAGTGCGTCAAGTGTCTCATCGCACCGGTTAGCACACGAGAAAGGGTGTTCTAAGTCGCTTGACGACGCATGAGTCCGTGGTATGATGGGCACAAATATTGTAACCCGAGCCAAACTCCAAAAACACACAAACGCCACGCAGCTGGACCATACCAAGGCAACGCCGCCGCCCGGAGATACTCAGGCTGCACCTTGCTTTCCACCTGGTTAGCCTACCACTCCCAATCAACCAATGAACCCCTCTACCACTATAGCCAAATGAAAATTGTCAATGAGAAAATAGTAGACGAACACGAAAAACTCCCGACTCAGTCCTCTGCTGCCAAGCACGCGCCGCGTAATTTGCAACTTGTTCCTCACAAGTTGTGGTACACTGCATTGTCAACGCGCTAACAGTGAGAACTTGCATGACATTTTGCTGTTTCTGTCTCGGGATCCTCGTGAGAATGAAGTAAACGAACAGGTGTTTTCAGGTGTGTCCGCCTAGGAGGACTTGGCCTATCACATTTATATGCCAGAGAGCTGGTGAATCGCTTTATGTTTTTCCCCAATGTACCTGACCCCTCTTTACGAACTGTGTACCAATTGAGGTTAGGTAGATGTGTGGCAAACTTAGTTGTGCGGTTGGAGTGTCTGCCAAATAGCATTTATGGGAACATCAGAGAAGTGTGCCTTTCGTGTCATATTTTACAAGCTAATCTCTCGCTCAAATACTTCTGTGGCGTGCCTCGCAAAAAAAAAAAAAAAAGAAAACTGTACAGACTTAGGTGATGTTTCTTCCAATTACCCTGTATAGAAACCAATACAACGCTGGTCCAATTCAGGACGTTTTAAAAGAGTAAAAAAAAAAAATGCCTTTATGGGAGGTGTCAAAACTTCTTTTTTCAAACTGCGTACCAATACGCTGAACGTAAAGACATCCATGGAAGAAGATTGAATGTTCGTATGTTGGGGCACTCACAGTTTTATTAGTAGGAAACCTGAGACCATTTAACTAATCTTTCTAGACCATTGGGGAGGTTACTCGTTTTGGGATATTCTTGAAAAAAATTTTAAAAAGTAGTTACCCATAGGTAGCTACGGCATTAGATATTACCGGTCCATAAATCCGCGGGCATGCAAGTTGACATAATAATGCTCCTGGGCCTACATAGTATTTGTTTGTTAAGAATGGCCAGTCGTCATGCATATCTGGAAGTGAGGCCAATAATGAGTTACTTTGGCGAATCTGTAAGCAGAAAGGTTCAAGTGTATCAGCACCAAGAACCTGAACCAGATTGGCTTCCTAGGTTGTGAGGGCAGATGTACATGCCAGAGTTGTGGTTCTTTCTCTCCTCAGCCCTTGCTGGGCTGGTATGATTGTACAATGTATATCTGTGTGAATTCAGTTAAAGTAGTAAAGAAAGAAAAAGCGTCCGTGGCATCATGGTTTCAATATTCGGCGTGTGCTAGATTTCCTAGGTTCGAATCGTGCTTCGCATAATTTTTTTATTTTTTTTGCACCGCAACTTTTTGGAAGCGATGAGTTTTGAATGTCACGGAGCCGTTTACAGCCGAAAGGAGGATGTTTTAGCAGGTCCATGTCCCAACTTTTATCCACATGCTGGTGAATCACCCTGCTGTGCAGCTCCCGTAGAAACTCTATGCTTGGAGCGGTAAGCGCGCAAACTACTTCATCGCTGCACCGTGCCTAGATGGCGCCACCATCCTATTAAGCGAGTTCGGCTTTAGAAGTCATATACGTACAAAAAACTACCTCCAACTCAGGAAGAAAGCTTCGCTTAAAAAAACAAAGAAAATATTTGCTTTAAGAGCGCAGAAACAATAAGAAAATGAATTTGGGTTTTTAAAGAAAATGATGCGCTTGAAGGATGTATGTACTAGGATAGGATAGTTGGTAGCGTTTGTTTTGTTGCTCAATTCTGTAGAACATAGCCGGTTCCCGGCACTTTAGCAGCGGTAGCAGTGATATGTATACTGTGGCTAGACATATGTGTGTTGTTTCCCTATGGTTCATTCAGGCGATGTCGTATTTCCGTGGAACGAAAGATGGCAGGCGACGTCAAAAATAGTTTTTCCTGTAAGAACATTCAATCGTTACAGAATGTGCCTGCTGTTACAACGCATCTTATGTTCGCGCTTGCCGGCACTTGGCATGGAAACATATTCATATCAATTATGAGTAATGTACCTGTTCTGTTTATCTTCTTCCAGTCAGCCTTCCTTACGTCCGTCTTGAAATGTCGAACTGCGTGACAGCAGAACCGAAGCCGTGGAGCAATATACAAATGGGAATTGTGTAAGTTGGTTGAAAGACTTATCTCTTATTCCAAACTTATTATTGCACCTCTTTAAAAACGCGTTGCGGTCCTTATGAGCGAATATATAAGATTGGCGAACATCGATTATTTGTGCAAGCGAAGTGGATTTAGGCGTTAAACGGCCTCGAATGCGCTGCAGTGATTTCTTGCAGCGCCCTGTGGACCGCATATTGTCGACATGTGTTTGTAGATATCTTTTAGCACACAAAAATGAAGGTCAGTGAGAAGTGGTGAGTAAGATTGTAGCCTAACAGAGAAATTAGGCCGATATGTACTCAGGAAGTGGCAAGTTGGTGAATAGAAAATCTCAGTGGATAGAATTGCAGTCTTTTACCTCAACCTGTTGTAGAAATACCGGCATACTGGCAAATAAATGAACATGGTTAACACTACGTCCGAGTCAATAGCATCCTTAACCCACAAAGTTTTACTATTAAAACTGAAAAAAAAACGCCTTATTCAATTGATGAAACGCTCTAAACCACTATAAACGAACGCATCTGCACACAATAAATTGGTGGCTGAATTTGGAAACATTTTCCTTCGTAATAGCGGCATATTTAGGAGGTACTTCCTTCATCATTTTAGTTTCACAATGCTAATCCACATGGCCCTTAAAACAATATTCAATTTTTGTGAATCTTCTATACAACCACGTGTTCTAGATATGAACCCTATATTCTGGCGTCCTTACACCTACTAAAATTAAACAATTTTCGACTATATGAAGCATTTAAACCAGGATAGTGTAGTATTCTGAAATATTTTAAACAGTTTTTACGGCTAATCAGCATGCATGGTTACAAAAGCGAAGCGTATTGCACACTTAAGTGTTTGCTCGTGCCTATTATCGCCTCTTTACACCAATGAAAGAAGGCGTTCCCGCGAATACACTTGTTTCGAATCGAATCAACTTGTTTGATGCATAGTTTGCTTAAATGTATGCTACGTTGGCGTTGACAGCGACACTTTTATTTACGTATCCTGCAGCTGGGCTTAAGCCTCTACCATCTGACAAAGAAGGTGGGTTTCCCGTGATGGCCCGTGGTTTGTACATGAGCAAAGCGGATTCGGCCATTCTAGGCAACGTCAAGGAAATTACAGCGACAGTGAAAACAAGGGCTGTTCAGCTATGCGAAAAGACCGGACTCTCAACACTGGCTTCCTCCGCAAAGGCTGCAGATACCCTAGTCCTTGGTTGTTTTTCAACGCCAAGACTTGCAAGTTCCTTGCATGTCTTGGCGGTGAAAAACACCCAAAGACTTGCAAGGAACTGTGGCCTTGCCGGGCCATGATTTCTGAGCGCGTAAACTGAACATGACATGTGGGAATGTTCCTGCAAATGATTTTGTGCCTCCTCGATTTCGATAACCTTTTCCTCATAAAGACACCAAGTACTGTCTCCACCTTACTCAGGGAAAATTGTCCGAAATCTGTCCAAGCCATTTCCGTGGACATCAAAGACATATTACTCTTCGCCTCAAGAATATGTATGCACCAATGTTGGCAAGTTGGGAGAAGATTTGACTACAACTGGAGGCTACTCACGCGAATACTGATCGCAGAGAAAAAGCGTAAACTGAGCTTCAAGCAAGGAATCGGCGCATGAAGGAGAATGCGGAGAAGTACATGGACGACATTTCCCACTTGCCTAAGCGCCCTTATTCCAACATGAGGTAGCATAAGAAATTGACCGACGATTACGATACTCCCTAATGCGAACTTTGAGCGCAGATTCATACGTGTTTTCATTTCGCCTGACAAAATTTTGTATTATGATTGCATAGGTGTATAGCTTATATTAGGAATAAGTGCTGTGAGTAGCGCGCGTTGTTTCCATAGAGACGACGCGCGCTACTCCGGCGCCATATGGCAGCCATCTTCGCCCGTTTTGCGTGGCACTACGCTCTTACGCTTTCGTTCCACCAACGACGAGAGCAGCCCTTCGTCGCAGGGAAGCCGTGCCACCAGTGTCAACGGCGCCAACACCCATGGGAGCGTCACATCGAGCCTTAATCGCAGCCGCCCGTCAACGTCCCTCGTAGGAGCAGGGATCCTCGCCACACGCACTGGCACCTCGGACTGGCGACAGTGATGTTCCGTAGCTTGCAGCATAATTCCCATTCCTATGCACGGAATTTCCCTATTTGCCTAATTTCCCCGGCAAGAGAGCCATGGGTCTACCCATGCACACGAGCACGGAGGCACTGGGCGCATTAGGCATGTGCAACACGCTGAGCGAGATTATGCCCCGCCCCACGCCCAGCTCTCCAGGCCTCAGTCTTCCACCCTTCGCATACTGCAGACCAGGTCCTATTTCAGCTTAGCCAAGGTCAACAGGCACGGGGACTCGTTCAAGCCAGATTGTACGGATTTCGGAGATCTCTTCTGCACTTTAGAACACATGCTCTGGCGGTGTCCCTCTTTACGAAACCACGATCATCTGACCACGGAAGAAGAGTGGGTGTAGGCGCTCAAGAGCTTCAACCTCGCCGTTCAGCTACGGGCCGTCGACAGGGCCGTCGGCGCGGCGGTCAGGCATGACATGCCCGCCCCCACGTGGGAGCGGCCCGCAACGGCTCCTGTCTCGTAAGCGGGTTTTGGAGTCACTCGTCAAGACCTAAATAAAGTTCATTGCCTGCCTGCCTGCCTGCCTGCGCGAAATGATAGCTTTTAATAACTTATGGGTCAATGAATGAACATACCGCTTCAAATGGTGCGATGAACAGCGCCACAACGCTAACAGACGTCTGCAGACTAGATGGATGTGGTCGAAAGCTTCAGTGGTTGCCGCTGCAGTAACCAAAGAAATGTGGACGTCTTGGACATGCGCGGAAAAGATTTCCCGCCAGCTTGCCGCTTCCAGCGTGTGAACTTTGCTTAAGAGCTGTGCTCTAAAACTACGTCATCTCATGCGTGGGGTAAAACAAGATCTCTTTGCGGATCTTGTCCGCATCCAACCACGCACGGTCCCCGAGTACAAATAAGAAGCAACAACCGTAGTAAAGACGCTGGAGCAGCGAGCTCACAATGAAAGCTTGTGGTGAATTCCAAACCCGCCATGTTTTTTCTGGAGGCCAGGGAAACGACCAGGAAACTATGTGAGCTCATCACATCACTGATCAGAGAAGAGCTCAGCAGGTTAGTTAGTTACCTCATGCCCTAAAGTCTAAAGTCCATTGTAGATGTCGGGCACGAAACGAGGCTTGTCCAACGGAAACCACAGTGCGAGCCATAACCGACTCCACGCGTCCCAGCGTGATTTCATGAGCTCAGACAAACCGCTGTACAGAGTAGTACACCAGTTGCAACGTCTTCTGCCTATCGGCCAACATCACACAGTAAAACCCGCCTGGTGGAACCAACGGTCTCCTATCAGCCGATAGCACGCAGCGCTCCTCGAGTAAAGTAGGGCCAAGGGCCAAGAAAAGTGACATCTGTCGCAACCATCAGCGCTGGCCTCGATGTTTCCCCTGCGGAGAGCTGGGTGCGTAGTGCCAAGCTGGTCTACGAGGTTTTGCCTTAAACGCACCATGCTTACGATATGGTGAACGACCGACCGAGATTGAGGAGTTCTCTTTCACGTACGATAAACTCATTTCGTCTCGCGAAGCAAACCGCGTTCGCCGTCAACTAAGCATTACTGAACGCTTAGACTTCATGCATGTTCAAGACGGCTTAGGCGTCGTTCACCGAGCTCAAAGCAGCAAAAAGCAAGTGAACATCGTATGGAGGTGCGCTCGCAGGCAACCAGAGTTGCGATGATCCTGCACCACGGTTGCAGTGCGACGACTACATATTGGCGGTAAAGAGGTGCAACAACAAAAAGATTATGTCATGTTTGAGGTTGATAATTGATTCATGAGAGCTGATTGCCTTAGTCGACACCCGCGCTCTTTATTGGGTTATAAGCGATGAAATGGCACAGAAAGTGAAAAAAGTTTTGATGTGGTGGAATAGCACAGATGCGCAGGGCAAGCGGTGACATTATTACGTCTCTCGGCAGATGCACTATATTAGCTGATATACGAAGCTTCACTTACGTCTTAGACTTTATTGTACTGACAAGTTGTCCGAAAGAACTTACAGTAGGAATATATCTTCTGCAAGCGGACGGCACCGTCATTACCTTAAACAATTCTAGTGTATTGTTCTCGACGAATCAGGCTATAGCTCTTGAAGAATCGTAGCAGCGATGTCTTACAGCATCGCCTTTCGTTGATGATGACATAATTGTGTCGCCACGCGGTAGTGTAATGGTTGTTTTGGAAAATGAGAAATTGCACGACAGAGAAGGTAGAGCGGATTACAACAGAGGGCTATTCTTCAGGAATGGCATTTTCCTGACTCGAGTTCTGCTTTCCTTACGCAATGGGCGTGCAGAAGTCCTACTTACAAGTTACGGAAATTAATTGCAATACATCGCACAAAGAACAACTATTTTTTTTTTTACTTTCACGAATCAAGTGCAGTGCCGAACTATACAGCCTAGTGATATCGTCAGTTGATGTGTCAGATGTGCACCACGTCTATGCAGCGATTGCAGTCAACCCTAGACTTCCGGGGATACAAGAGAAATTGATATGCGACTTAATGAACAATTTTTTTCTGACTGCTTCTCTCATTCTTCAAAGGGGTGGCGCACACCGATTACCAGGACAGAATTATAACATGACGTTATTCCAGCATTCGTGTACAGTGCCACTAGAACTCGGAGATTATCAAGAAGCAGCTATAGGGAAAACTTGCAGGTAATGTAATCCACCCTTCCAGCAATCCATGGGTGTCTCCCGTAGTTCACGTCCAAATGAAAATAGCACACTGGTTTTGTGTAGACTACCGAAACCGAACAGGGTGACTTAACCGAATGTATGCCCCCTTCGGCGCATCGATGAGGCTTTAGGTCGGCTAAGATTGTATCGTGACGATGAACGGCGCGAACTCAGGAACGCTGCACTGAACCGGCTGCTGATAGCAGGCAAGTATTGATACCTGATATGATACAAGATGTGCAAATTTTTCTCGTCCCTCGACCTCAACAACGGATATCGGCAAACGGAAGCAGATGAACACGATCGAGAGAAGACAGTATGCGTGACTGCAGATGGCCTGTAAGAATTCAAGGAACTTGCACTCGGCCTCCATTCCCTGCCAGCCACGTTCCAGCGTATAATGGACTGTGGTCTCGGGATTAAACTTACAGTCAGGCATGGTTTATTTACGTGATGTGGTGTTTATCTACGCGACAGCTCACAACACACGGAGCGGCTGCAGTACATTTGTCAGCAGACCTGACAAATAAGCCGGAAAAGTCTCAGTTTAGTTTCGTAAAACTTCAATCCTCGGACACATTATCCGTGTTAACGTGTTCATCCGTATCCCGAAAAGACAGCAGCTATAGCGGTGCCCACGGACAAAACGGCAGTCCAACATTTCTTGGGCATATGTGCCTAATATAGAAGGTTCGTTGAAACTTTTTCAAAGATTGCCTAGCCTCTACAAACTCGGAAAGGATGTGCCTTCTATGTCGAAACGCAAAAAGAACGCAGTGGGCGGTTTATGGAAACGCCTGCAACTTTTCCTAATTCCTGCCGATTTCGACAACACGGCCCACACGGAAATGCACATCGACGTCAGCAGCATAGGCCTTGGTGTGAGTTTAGTCCAATGGGAAGACGGGAAACACAAAGTAATAGTTGACATCAGCTGTAAGCTCTCGAAAGCATAGACAGACTATATAGCAACAGAAGAAGAGTGTCTCATAGTGATTTGGATAGCAAGAAAATTTCGACACTACCTCTACGGCAGACCATTCAAAGAAGTCAACGACGACCATTCGCTTTGCTGGCTTGCAAACATCTAATTCCCAGGCGGGTGATTGGCAAGATGGCGCCTCATGCTGCAAGAGTTAGGACATTACAGTTGATTGAATACAGAGTCGGATGGAAGCAAAGCGATGTCGACTGCTTGTCACACACGCCAATAGGCACAATGGCGTCAGAAGGCTTAGCTCTTCTTAGGATTGCGGATGCGTTTAAAATCCCGAAACTTTAAGGAAACGGCACGAAATTGCTGTCGCTTATACAGCACTTAGGATATTTCGACGTTCAACCCCCGTGTTTCTTTGTAGAAGGCTGTCATCATCCCACCTCTGCGGATGTGTGCTCCACAAGAGACACTGCAGTCACACCGAGACAAAGGTTTTGGTTGTGTTGAATTCAACTTTACGGCAAGAAATTTTGCAGGCATGTCATAAGCCTACGTGGGGTCACCTGGGTGTGGGGCATACATTCACCAGAATTCATCTGAAGGACTACTGGGCTAAGTTACTAGCTTCAGTGCAACACTATGTGATGACTTCTTAAATCCAGAGGAGCTAAATTCCATCCGCCAAACCAGCAGGTCTTCTCTTGCCAGTAAATCCAACAAAGCCTTCATTTCAACAAGCTTGAATGGGCCTTCTTGGGTCATTCCTGACATTTTTTTGGGAAAAAAGGGAATTCTCATAGCGACTGACTATTTAACGCGATACGTAGAAACTGGCGCACTGCGTAATGGGGGGACTGTAAAAGTTGCAATATTCTTCGTCCACAATATAGTTCTCCGGCATGGCGCTCTTGCCACCATTATTACTGATCGTGGAACAGCGTTGACTACTGAACTAATCCAATCATTCATGAGAGTAGTGCTACTTATAGGAAGATTACGGCATGCCATCGCCAAACAAACGCCTTACCTGAACGCCTCAGCAGAAATCTGGCTGACATGTTTTCTAAATATGTCCATGTTGGGCACATGAGGAACGTAATTTCGCCCTGCATCGTCTTTGCGTAGAAGACGGCTGTTCAGTAACAACCCGAGTTACGCCGTTTTAACATGTATTGGGCCGAGTAGTGACTAACACATTAGATCATTCGTTGCCGTTGGACGAAGCTGGAACAATCCATGTGATCTAGATAACTTCGGGCAAAGAGCCGAGGTTGCATGCCAGATGGCAAGGTACCGAATAGGCCACCAACAGCTGTTTTGGATCCCGCGACCGCCTGCTTAGCAGCACAAGACCACAGCCGCTCCGGTGCACTTAGAGTGTTCTGTGATCGTGTGCACACATTGTTCGAATTTTCTCAATAAAGAAGCACCCACAATAGGGTGTTTCTATATCTGATTCACCCAGGAGGGTGCACTTTTCCTTAATGTGCATGGTCGCTTCATAAAAATATAAGAAACCTATATTCGTCAAAAACATCAAGGTGGCATGTGCCAGAACCGTGAAACAGTCACAAAGTTTCTTATAAAACATACGTGATTTTATATTTGCAGTATACTTGGAGCGATAATACTTTTTGCTGTTATTACGGCAACGCTTGTTGACCACTTCGTGGAAGAGCAATCTGGGAGGAGAAACGACCTTGGTGAGTACAGTGGATAATTATCCTGTTCTATGTTTTTTTTTGTGTAACAAGTGCACGCATTTACTAATGTTGGTAGGAAACATAACTGAGGATTTCAAAAAATTTTGGTAAAGTAATGGCATGAAATTCATGACTCGCAGTAACACCAGATCATTATATTTATTGGAATGAGGTCTATAAAGAATTTCTAGTGACTCATACTACTTTTCAGGCTCCGAAACTTGGAAAAAAGATCAATATGAACAAAAATAAACCCCAGGCACGTCAGCTTGTATTCCTTGAACAAGTGGAGGTTCTCCACGCGACACATCATAATGCAATGTGAACTAAATGCTCATGTTAACCCAATGAACTTTGCCATTATTATTGGCATGAGGCGTGGCGTAGCAAGAAGCTTTTTTCGGGAGATGTCCTGCCTTGTTGCTTGGTTTCGCCCGTCCTTCATGAACATGGGGAGAGCCGGTGGTGTGAAAGGGAATGCAGTTTAACGTGAAAAATTCGGCTGGAGTTTGGACGTTGGGACACTGCCTCTGGATAAACGTCTGGTATAACTACTGCTAAATTTTAGTGTCACTGTCGCATTGAGTAATAAAGAAGCAACATGAACACCAATGCAATATGCTTCAAAGTTTGAGCACACTTTGCTCGAAACTGGCGCTTTATAAGCACATGATTTGTCCTAAGCTTATAATACTTCTTTACCAATTAGCGTCCACTGCGTAGATCGGATGCGCGATGAAGGTCGATAAACAAAAAAAAAATATTTGATATACACTGTGAGACAGCTGACATTACAAACGCTTCTAGCCTTCGTACAAGTAATGCGCGCATCTTCAATTAGTCCAGCCGATAATAAATAACTTCGCTCATGCCAGAGGGGACCTATATAAAGTACAAAAACCATCCCCTGGTGTCTGTTTAAGTTTGTTATATGTGCCCACGTATCTTTAGGCCAACGTTTGTTGGTTCATTGCATTCAAGGCTGCGGACCTCTGTGCGTGAGAATGCTCTTGCATGACACGCCCACAGATACGGGCGAGACTGCGGGAAGTGGTCACAGAAAGATTTTACCTCCACAAGAAACACTTAAAGCTAGCTTTATGAAAGCGCCGCCAAGGCACACTTGCCCACAAATCGATGACACCATATATCGTACGCGTCAATGGGCAAGCATTTACACAGAAAGAAGTGCACTTTTTTGCTCGTGCTTTAAGACTGTTATCGTTAGTTTCCCTTGCTTGCAGAATTTTACATGCTTGTTCGTGTTCTTCCACTCAATATTGTATTTCGCCTGCCTCATGCGTGGAGCAATAGGCATGTTGTCGTGCTGTTCACATGTTATTAAATGCTTTTCACAATGGTTTTTGTCAAAAATCTCATTCTCACTGTGTCGAGGAGCTGATGCTGCCACTTAGATGCCTACATGTCTAATTTATATCAATGAAAATAATGGTTTTACTTCAAAAACGCAACGGGACAAATATTTTTCTAAGCGAATTACGTCTTATCAGACCTGAAAAGGCCAAGTGTCAATTAAAAGTGAATCAGCCCCTTTTTGTGTAAAGCAAAGTAAATATTTAGAGGAAATGCATAAATGTTAGTTTTGTTTTGGTGACGAACTGTAGCCGCTCTACAAATATTTTATGCACAAGCTTTATCTTCTTTAAAAATGGCAAAGCTTGTATAATTAACACCTATTATCACTGAATAGATTTCAGTTGATATGGGTTTGTGAGATTCGTATTTAAGAGTAAATATTTATTCATGCCACTTCTTTTCGGCCGAGGTGGTGATATGAGGCAAATTGATTTTCTTGCGCTGAATTATACGGCTAGTAACTAAACAATGTGTGGCGCTCTGAACAACCCTATTCCTATAAGACCATGTGCCCACAGGCGTAAGAATAATGTATGTATGTATGTATGTATGTATGTATGCATGTATGTATGTACAAGCTATCGGTCTATTTGTCAACATATATATATATATATATATATATATATATATATATATATATATATATATATATATATATATATATATATATATGTGTGTGTCTGCCAGTGTGTATGTCTACGATAATGTCCATTCGTTTGCATCGTCATTCTGCCAAATGCATTGACAAACCGAATACGGCAGTCACGTTCCTGGGTCGCTAGTCAGATAAAACATTTTGAGCAGAAGTGTTTCTACGACCAAATTCAAAACAACCCTCATGCTGGACATACTATGTGCGAAGACGTCTAGACAATGAAAGAAGGCACTTTTGCCAAGGAAACACTTCGTGAATTGGGCTCTTTGAGACATACATTGAGAATGACGTGGTACTGCTTTCCAGGTGTCCTGTTTCAAGTCGTCGTGGCCTTCTCGGCGAAATCCAACACGCGCATCTTGCTTAATGTAGCCGACAAAGATCAAGTTGACCAGCAGTCTCTGCAGTTCTTCCACGGCCTTCGAGTTTTCTGCAATGTGCACATTGTTATCGCACACACCTTCATGATAAGTTCCGACAGTTTTTGTAAGTGTGTCACGCATGTTTGTGTCTTAGTTCTCGGCATTGCGTTGCCTTTCAAAGATATTCGCTGATAGTACCGGCAGTAGCCATGCGACAAAATTTTTGCTTGACAATGAGAATATAGCAATATTTAAAAATATATCTATATATATTTTACATTTGCTTTACCACTGCCATTGTTATTGCACTGACTCGCATGTATGAATAACGTGGTGGGAAACTGAATGAACCCCTAGCCCTCGTTGCTAGGAGACAACAATAATTTGTTGAAAGCATCTTTGCCTGTGCTTTCTGCGGACACGAGTACGTGCAGAAAAATATTGGATTTTATTAGAACGTTTAGTCCATTCAAGTGCAACATTTCCTTTCTGAATCTTGTTGTTATCATTCTCTTGCAGCAGGAATGCTGAACATGTTTACTGCCGCATATGAGTGGCGAGCAGTGAGCATAATCGCAGCATTCAACACCATTGACACATTCTTATTTATGAGGTAAGCAATGTGGTTCTACTCACCGATTTTCCGCATTCATGCTAAAATGTAGTGTTTACTTTGCGAGTACACATCCCTGTCGTTACTGCCTCTTGGTGGTGAATTTGGTCCGCGGCAATACAAATAATTCGACAGACCAACCTTCCATGCGCAGAGCTCCTTAACATTCGATTATACGGCATGGAGAAAAAAAGGCAGTTCAGCTGCAAATGTAAATTTATCGTTATTTAAATAAAGGTCCAAACTACAACAAACCGTAATCTGACAAACACTACCTCTCAAGCGGCTAAGGTTTACTGAAAAATAAACGTAATATAAGGAAACATGTTAATCGCAGGTCACACGCCGAATCGTAAAGACATGGATCCGTAGAAGGAATACTGAAGGCATTCCACATCTGGTGTAACTGAAACAGCTGCCGCGGGCGGACATCCATCACTTGCACTTAAGAGAAAAAAAATGTCTAGACAAGACATAAACGCCTTCTAGGATGCAGTTTCTCAGTGTTTAAACCGCTGTTTTCTTGGCCCAAAAATAAATTATGGGGCTTTACGTGCAAAAACTACTTTCTGATTATGAGGCGTGCCGTAGTGGAGGGCTCCGGAAATTTCGATCACCTGGGGTTTTTTACCGTACACCTAAATCTAAGTGCATTTCCTGACCTGTTCACCCAACTTTGGCAAACATTTTCATTGTTTCTAATCGCTGTCGACTTGCTGTCAGCGCACTGCATCCGTATTACTGATTGGGCACTTATTCACCACCCGCATTTCTTATGAGTATGTAATTGAGCCCCGGTCGGACGTGGCATCTGACTAAAGGTTGCGCGGTAAATGCGTTCTTCACTGGCATAATTTATCGCACATGTGCATGTTAGCGAGCGACTCAACTCAGTGGAAACTTCATCGTGGTGTCTTACGGTAATGGTAAGAGCAATTTCGACTTAGAACTCCTTGCCTTTTTCGGTCTACCAGATAACTTCGCCAAGTTTCAGTGAACACATCGATCACGTGTTCACCAGACGAACTGTCAATATGGAACGTTAAGTATGCGTCTTACTCTGCCATCCACAGACAAGAGAGTGGAAATTTAACGACGCGAAAAGCGGAGAGGTTGGCCTGAGACACATTCCTCAAGCTACTACTGCGCGCTGGGGAAGGGGAAGAAGGAATGAAATAAGAGCATGATGGGGGGGGGGGGGGGTAACGATTCACTATGTGAAATTGAAAGGTCTGGCCTGTAGGCTGTGAGAAGACCTTATTGCTTGTTATATGTTATTTGCATATAGCCAAAGAAAATATTATGAGCAAGGATCATACAAGGATTCAAAACCATGGAAACTTCGTAATCTGTAATTAAAGAGACCAGCACATTGTACCTACCACGAGTTGCAATTCAATGCGTTGTTCTCCAAAACTAACCTTCGCTTACATCGACCGCCATCAAGGACCTCTTCTGTCCAATTTCTTCTTTGTATGACTACTTTGCTTTGCACGTGTACAGCTTTAGGGATGTGAGGGTTCTATAAAAAGGTTACTGCGTTGATGTCATTACAACCTTTGCAGTTTCCAGAAAGCGCTGGTCCTTTAATGATTGCTTTCGTTCGAGTGCAAAATTTCATTCGAATAACGCTTAAGAAGTCTGATTGACAATTAGGATGGTGCGTCAGATTCTCAGTTGCCTTATTTAGTTCGTCGTATGCCCTTGTTTTTATGGGACGATTTCCTGGACAGGTGTTTACGAGAGCGCACAGAACGGTATGTCAGCGCATCTTTGAGCACTTCACTGAAGAGTAAGAAAAAGAAAATGTAAAAAAAATGCAAATTCCGTGCACTGTGGGAATAGGTAACTGGCTATCAACTGTTGATTGGGGTACCGCAAAGCTGTACCAGGTGGACGAATGCTTCTTTCTATACTGAGCAGCTGTGGGCATGGGTCACGAACGCGCATGTTTGTGAAGCCAGACGCACTACGGTGACCGCGTTCAAGATGGCCGTGTGGTGGCAATAGCATGATTTCTACGGCAGCCATTCGATGTGAGTTTACGATATAGCGATTGCTGGGATCTGCATAGTTAGTTGACAAGCGCAAGAGAAAAGCACTGGCTGTGACGTCATTAGCGACTACGTCATCCATTAGTATGTGCCTATGACAATGCCACGTGGTGTATGTTGAAGCGACGATGGAGTTTTGCTCTGGCGAACAAATGTTAAAATATAATTGGCTTGGGCAATCATGAAGTCTGTAAAAGGTCGTGCACATTCCACGTAGCGGAAACTGCTAAGAGGAAAGCACCGGTGAAAATGGACCGGTCCAGGTGATATTGCCGTCTAACAAGGCGCCTAAGAGTGCGACCTACCACAAGGAAAGATGACGGAAAAGTGGCACGGGCCGCACGCACCCAGTGTTTGAAAGAACTCGCTTGCTTTGGAACGCTAGAAGTAAGCGTGCTACTGTTTGTAAATAATGAATTTTGAAGCGTTTTGCTTGAGACGGATGGGTGACGAGACAATAGGGGTTTTTCAGATGATGACGTGTGAGGTCAAGACAGTATAATACGCTTATAATTTCACGGAATTCTGCAGAGGCCAGGAAAAACGTTATCCAAGTTCTCAAAGTTGCGGCGTCGTTTTGCATACAATCTGGCATTGTAATCAGTGCCAAGGCATGTGAAAGCATGTGGCATGGTAACTGCATGCAGAAGCCCGCTGTTTCCTTGAACATACAGCGAACAGCAGAGCCCAACATGGTGGTCCCATTGTAGAACTACCACATAGGCAAGGAATAAGGGAACGAGGAAACTGAAAGGATAAAGATCGACGCAGAGGGGTGGTGGCTGTGCGATCTGTCCATGTCCGCGAGAGCGACCATGTGCAACCTGTTTCTGACAACTTGGCTGTGTTATATTTTGCAATTTCTGTGTACGTCGCGCCTTATTCTGCAGAAAATCTACTGTGTATTCGCAGTTTTTTATGGGCTTGGGGGTGGGAGCGTATTAGAAGCAGTAACCTGTTCAAGAGTGTCAATGTCGAGGGGATGGGATTTGCCAATTTATTCATTAGACAAATTCTGACTCGCTACCTCTTTCTGAAGGAACAATACAACGAGTTTTGACAACATATATACCAATGAGACTACAAACATGCTGCAAGTGTTCACTGTCTCGTTATTCGGTACGACAGCCAGAAATATCACCGGATATTTGCACAAAGCTGTTTGCTCATTTCGCATTGTCAGAATGCATTTCTCATTGCAGTGCCTACCACCTGCGAATCGGAAGCCCCCGTATAAAGGTCGCATTGACGTACTATCACCAAAGCAGGTTCATATAACCCACCACTGTGAAGGTCGAGAGCGCAGTGCTTAAAAACGAGTCGAGCAAATATCAATGGAACGAACGACAGGGCACTTTTTCTTTAAAATACGTACCGACACTTTTTCAATGAAAACTTGGCTAAGGGATAAGGGCTTCTTTGTTTCGTAGACACTCAACTTCACCTACGCCACACGGAATTTAATTCTTAGCTCATCATGTACGCGGCCATGGTCCTCACCCTTTCTTGATGGAAAGATGTCATGCCGATATCAAGGCGTGTTTTGCAAGAGAAAACGTTACGGAAAGCGTTGCATACACCTGTGAGGGCTACAGAGCTCAACTACAGTCGCCACATTGGCTCGCTCTACTAATGAAGTTGCATGAGCAAGATTTACTTTTCGCTATTTATTTTCATTAGGGCTGCTGGTGTTTGTTTTAAGAAAAGCACTTAAACGGCAATATCGCTGTAGCTGTACAGGCGATAAAAATGAATAATATTAAAGAACGTGGCGTAAAGGTTAGTTCCACACCAGGCTTCTGTGCTCGATGGCAGAGGTTCGATTCACACATTGGTCACTGATTACCTTTTGTTTTTACTGAAGAGACGCGACGCAATATTCTACCTTCCTACCTATCTACCACAAAGAATGCATCGCAATCACAAAAAGAGAAACTCGCCATCCCGGCCCTGCGAAAGTGGATGTGCAGCGAAGCTCTTGAAAACCACCACTACAATTTCTGAAGGGTGTTCAATGATTGGTGGCTTTAGAGTAATGGTAGGAATGGGAATAATGATAATTTTGACAGCACGCCGCAGTCCATAGAGGCGCCGCAACAACATTCACATTAGTTTCTAGGCTGGTTGTTCTATATACGAAAGACTAGGAAGCTCAGTTCTAAAGCTGGCGTCGCCGCGGGAACTTCCGCCCCAGTAATCTTTACCGGGGAACGAATGCGAGGTGCACTACGTGCTTTGCATAGCTATCACGAGCACCTTATCATCAATTATGTGGTACGGATGCTTCTTTAGAGCTTGGTCTTTCCTGAAACGTGTGCTGTTATGCATGTTGTATTCGTGATTCCAAATATTGTATGCATTATTCACTTGACTTTGTTGAGTGCTTGTAGCCTCTGCCTTTTGGGGGAGGAGATGACATGACGAGAACTTTATTTGAGTCCAGAGGATCTGAGACCTAGGGGAGCCGAAGGCTCCCCAAGATCAAGTCGGAGGCTCCGCCAACGATGGGACCGGGAGACGAAGTCCTGCCGCAATATCGTCGTATGAGTCGTTGCATTTTTTCCTTGCTTATGGAGATAGGAGCCACTGATGATGATAGTTTTCGTTATGATGCTCTGTACGCCTTATGCGTGACTCTGCGGGAAGGCTGCGCTCACTCATCCAGATCACCAAATTGTTGGACGTGCTCTGAAATGTTGCCGTCGTAGCCAATATTTATTTAGGGCGGCCAGCCTTGGCGCAGCAGGATCTCGGGAGCGGCGACAGCGCGGCCGCTCTCGTCGAGCGCGATACGTGTTCTGTTCTCGCGCCACCTACACTTGAGCCAATATTCTTCTTCAACTCCTTTGGAAGCGACAGTCGCGCCGCTACAGGACCCCCTCCTAGTGCGAAGCGCGTTTGAAATAAAGTCCAATGGTAAAGCCCAGGTAAAGCGTGGGGATGGTAGTATCGAATCCATGCAATGGGAGAGAAATGTATCAGGCAGCACCGGCAGCGTAGGTTGTCAGCCAGGCAGAACTACAGTGATACCGTAGTGCGAAGTCGCGACCTGGCGCAGGTTCTCGTGGAAGCACGGGCCTGTAGAAGTCGGAGCTCGAAATTTAGACCGTCTGGCAGCTCGGGACTTGCACGGAGATAGCGGAAGTGTTGGTCACTCATGTTGCTGACGTAGAAGGGATTCTCGAGTTGAAGAAACCAGATAGCAGAGCTGTTGCTGCAAAACTTCGGTAGGCTATGCATCCGCGGAAGGTGCGAGCAAAGAGCATCGAAAGGTTCGCCTGCTGCTGCTTGCAGAGAAATCTCGAATGTCGATAGCATTAGGGCTGGGGTGCTCGCTGAATGGAGCGCGAAGGCTGTGTCTGTGGCGTCACCGTGGCTTCGAAAGTGAAATTTGCACCTAGTGAAGCTGGTGGAAGAGCCTCTGTATCGGTGATGAGTGGGATGCCCCCGAAAGGAGAACGGACAGCTTGTGGGAAGGCCCAAAGGAGAGCGGCGGGCCGTAGAATAGCTGAGAGGCTTACATTTGGCCCCGTCAAATCCTTGGAAAGAGTCGTTGCGCAGCAGCCTTTGAGCTGGGGAGGAGAGAGAGAGAAAACTTTATTAGATGTCCTTCCTTGAGTCAAGGCGGGGGGACCGGGAGACTAGCTCCACAAGAGCTGTCCTTGCTCAGGCAACGGCAAGACCGTCAGTCATGGAGGTGTGGTCGGCCAGCCGGACTGCCCAGAGTTGGTTCTCCGGGCATGCAGCACAGCCTCCCACTGTTCGGGTGTCGTGATTTCAAATGTAGAGTCGGTGTTATGTTCAGGAGGTGGGTACTTCATTCTTTCCTTACGATAATGCATAAGGATTCAACCGCAAGTAACCATTCCGTGTTTCGCGTGGCGGTACTAGGAGAAGACTGCCTCGTATTCAGCCTGCCCGGCTTCGGGTCACCGGGGGTTGGGGGGGTTGCTGCTCCGATGACGGGTGCCGCGCACGTTGGACGACTTCTCGGGCACCGTCGTGGGCAGCTTCATTCCCGCCAATGCCCGAATGGCGGACCGGGGCCGAGAATAGCTGAACGCGGCGACGATGGGATGGGGATCTGCTTGAGAGTATGCGGTTTGCTTGCGGTGAGCTGAGTGAGGCCTCTGGTGAAGTTGCGGATAGCCTTAGAGGCCGCAGACTGCCGTAGAGGATATCCGTCTTAGAGGCCACAGTCACTGCGTAGGCTAAAGCGATGGAAGCTTCTTTGCCCTCTTTGGGTTGTATGCTGCGTATGGAGCTGGTGGTTGTAGTGGTATAGTTTGGCCCCGGGACCAATGCAAGGGCCATTTGCCGTAGGTTGCAGGTTCTAGCTTAGTCTGTGTAAACCACATGTGTAGCCCCCTCGGAACACTGCTTGAGTTGTCTCGCGCGGTCGGCACGCCGTTAGGAATTGTAGGCAGGGTGCATATTGCGTGAGAGGGTAGGGGCGAGGAGCGCGTCTCAGAGGTTCAGGGACATGGGGACCTTGGCTCCTGTCTGCATAAGGTATTGTATGTTCACGGTGTGGGGAATGTGCCGCCTGGTCTCTGTGAGAGCCGCTCGTAGTGTGGAATGCGCTGAGCCTTGATTAACTCATCAGTGGTGTTATGTAGGCCCAATTATGTCAGCTCTTGATTCGCCGTCGATTGAGGGAGTTGCAGGGCCTGTTTGTATGCCTCTTTTAGAGCCCAACGCACTGTACGTTTCTCGCGTCTCTGTAGGCATTTAAACACTCTACGCGCGGGCCACGCATTTGCGTCAACACTGTGACACGATGGCGACGGCGCGGACGCGCTTCAAGCGACGTTGTAATTGCTATCGCAATAAGCAAATAACAGAGAAAAGTCAGAAATAAGAAATATGTATTCAGATCAAGCACACATTTTGGAATCTATATGAAAGGAGGCTTTCGTGAAGTGGGTAATTACGTGGTATAGATTTGTCGATTTGATCCGTGCGTCGATGGCGTAAAGAAAATTTGCGCACACATGTGCTCTCGCGCACCTGTGCTATACGCAAAGTGACAACGTTTATATTTACTTGCAGGTCTTCATTATTTCTTGCTCATTTTAAATCTAGTTATGCCGCACCCGGTGCAATCCATGGAGCTGGGGCACACTGACGTTCGTGCACACCCAGTCCGAGCGTACGTTTTTGAAACGATATGTTCATTGTTACAAACACAAAGGGCCCGACAAAATGTGCCTCAATGCCTTCGACGACTCTAAAGCCTTCGATACATGAAGGGATTTTAGAAAGTCCGCAAGACACTCCGTCTGGGGAAGCTTGCATGTTTCCTGTACGTATGTTTATGTCACTGTGAAAATGTGCTTACGCCTGCATAAAGAAAAAAAAAAACGATCGTGGCCAGGTGCTTAAAGCATCGGACTGCTGCGGTGGGGTTTGATCCTAGCACTGGTCACCTAATTCAATTTTACATGTACAAGCATTATACGCCCAATTGCGCGAAAATCCTACGTCATCCCGGTGTGACCGAGCGATGGTACCAGAAATGGCCGACAGCTCAGTCAGTAAAAATTGACTTGCCATCCACGTTCTGCGAAAGCGAAAATCCAGCGAAGCAGTTGAAAACCGCCATTACAAGTGCGAAGGGGGGGGGGATGCAGTCTTTTATTGCTTTAGAGCAATGGTAGTAATGGTAATTCAGAATAATGTTAGTTACAGGAGTAATGGTAATTTTGAAAGCACGCCGCCGCTGGTCGTATCGCCGTTTCGTTTCCTCCTTGCTGCTCCTCGTATTCACGCTGCTCCTTGGCATTCTTATTGGTTGCCTACCCATAGCTGTGCTTCAACAACAATGGAATCAGTTGCTCGGCTGGTTGTCTTGTATACGAAAGGCTAATGACGTCACCCCCATGTCCCAAGCTGCCGTCGCAGCGGCAGCTTGCGCAGCAGTAATTGTAACCGAGGAAGCGTATGCCCGGGGCACTACGTGCGGCGCATTGTTATAGTGGTGCCTTATATTTAAATATGGGGTCCGGATGGTTTCTGTACTTGCTATTTATTCAAACGAATGCTGTTCTGTGTGATGTATGCGTCATTGCAAAGAAAGTAAGCACTTTTCATTTCACTTTGCTGAGTGCTTGAAGCCTGCTTCACCTCCCCCTGCCCACATTTTTTTCACGGACGACGCCGCAAATAACGCCGACCAACTAGAGCCTAAATGCTTCGTTGTAATACACGTCACAAATGCTCTTATTGGCGTCAGATTTCTCAGGGATGTTGCTGTAAATAAAATAAATCATTGGCTTTGAAAACAAAATTTCGTAGATATGGATGTGGGTGGGAATCCAACCCTGGCCTCCACTGCTGGAGATCGACACGCTTTCCCGACACCGCGGCGACTCCATGGTTCTAAATGTATGTCTAGTGCGTGCGTCAAAGCACACGTCACGTCGCAGCCATCTTGCTGACTAAATGTGTCGCCTCTTCCTCCAAAGCGAATATAATGGCCAGTGGTCACGAAACGAGCTAAAGACGCAGACAACCGGACGGGCATTGAACTTAGAGCTAACATTTAATTCAAAAGATTATCCATTTTAATTCTGGGCACCAGGCACATCCTGCACGCATTAACGACGAAAAGATTGTAAAACGTCAATGAGTGCATACAAAAGGTTGTTTTCAATATTGTGTTCGTTCACTTGTGTAGACACCCAGAAAAAAAAATCAGTTCTTTCTCACAGAGAGGCCTCAGACGGACAGCTCACGCGCTCATCGGCGGCTTTTGTTATCAAACACGCTTCGACTATTTCGCATTTTCTTTTTGTGTTTTCTTTCCTAAAAAAAACCTGCGGGTTTGACGAACACTGTCACAATGAACCGATTCGCTGAAATCAAGCTATTGTTGACTATAATGCGCTCGCATTCCCACACGTAAGCAGTGTTAAGTGTCACTACCAAAAATATTAAAGTACGACCTATTCCGCAAGACAGCAGTAGCAGACGTTGCATCACACACCGAGAACGCATTCACGGTCAAGAAAGTATGGAAGAGTTCCCACGTAATTCTTCGCTTTAATAAGCCAAACAAAACACTGGGCCTCCATGTATTCGAATTAGGTGACAAAATAAGCACATCGTGTAGCAATTAATAAAGCCGTTGGCTAAAATGTTCCGAAGAGATCCAGAACTTTTTGTTGCAGGTTAGCGGTTCCTATCGCTTATGTTATAATGATTGTCCTTATCGTACATATACGGGTGTATATAATGAGGCGTTTCCACATAAAACAACATGGCGATTTTAATGTAATTACTTGTACACATCGCACAAAGCACTGTGCTTGATTATCTCCCAGACACGTTCCATAAAAGTTAATTTCTCCGCTTAGCTTTAGGCAGAGGTGCTGCGTGATCGAGAGCATGACGGCATGCCAGCAAGCATATTTTTTCATTGAGATGCTATTTTATTAGAAATCTGATGAATTTCTGAGTTTGAAATCGATCAGTGAGTAGACAAATTGACGGAAGTAGAGCGACATAATTTCGGTTAAAACTGACATCTCTGAACCACTTTTCCAGCGGATTTTTGCTATGCCATACTCTAAAGAAGTACGACAGAAGCAGGCCTGCAGTGTTCATCATTGCCATTCTTAGAAGGCTCATCAGGTGAGAAAATCTGGCTATATGTGACCATGTGTAGTTGGACAAATGAAATATGAATGGCAAGAGCAATTAATATACTTCAATGAACTGTCAAAGACGACAGAAGCAGCCAGCACACACACCGAAGGGCTACCCTTATTGGATGCTTGTCCATTGAACCTTGGGAATGCCACAAATGTAGACGAGCAGATGTCTTAGAAGAATAGGGACATGATTATTTCTATATTTCCTTCTTTTGCGTTCTGTGAAGCTTATAGACATCGAAACTCCAGAAAAAATACCCGTAATCCTCAAAGCGCCTTACATAATTCTCTAGAGTAGATTTTACGCGAAGGAGTTTCGGTTTAGATTCCCAGGAGTTGTATGGTCATGATATCATGAGGTGGCAGTTGATCAAGTAGTAGGAAAACATGGGGATGTTTGGCAGCCACCCCGGCTCATTCAGGCCTCTGCTCCGCTGTTATATTGAAGCTGTGAAATAGCAGCAACATGTAAGACGTGTGACAATCGCACAGCGAGTGAGTTGGAGCAAGCGTCAGAACGTTAGGATAAATTACTCCCACTTGACCACCTTTAGCGTCATGACTTATACAGCTCCTTGGAAAGGAAAGCGAAAGTAGTTCGTAAAAATAGCTATGTCTGCAAAATATTCGGTGCGCACTTACGCTTGGAGTGTATTTTCTAGGGTTTTTGGGTCTAGCAACATTGAAAAAAAAAATGAAAAGTTGAAAATCTGATGTCTGTAGTTATGTTAGTGACCACGGCTATACGTATATTAAAAGTCACAAGCTTTTGCGGCACACGCAAAACAGTCACAGAGTGGGCTAAAGGAGCGGCTCCATATGAACTCGATTTTCGGCACCACGCGCTACAGGTTCTTCGCAGCGAAGTCTTTTCGCGTCGTTTACACGAGAATGACCAGAACTGTCTGCCCGTCGTCAACTGCGAGCTGCAGCTTGTGCTGCTTTCTTCACTGCAGTCTACCGGGCCCGACACTACCTGACTGTAGCCGCGTGCGTAGCTCTATGATTGGCTTCATCAACAGGGGTGTGTTCTTTGCGAGGAGATGCCATAATTTGTGCCGATGAACAAACACAGATGTCGAGATTACGTGGGACACTTGTCACATTCACTGACCGTGGAACGGTACGTTGATATTTTTGTTGTTGTTGTTGTTGATGATAGTGATAGCGACGATGGTGATGATGGTGGTTTATTGGCATTCCCTTGGAAACTGGGTAGTGACAAATGGTGACATAGCCTGCTTGAGTTAACCAGCTACATGTAGCATGCAGCTGCTATATGCAACTGCTACACGTCAGGACACCTGTTGGAACATACCGGAAGTGCACTGCAAGGTTTGTAGGTATCGGCGCTACACAAAGCGCATGTCACACCGGGTGTAAAATGGCCCCATACGATGCTGATGACGATGTTGATGATATGGCGTTCCATTTGAAACGGCATAGTGAGGAACAGTAACCTAACCTTCTTTACTTAATCAGGTATGCCATATATATTTATCAATAAAGCAATATTTATACATCTCCATAATGTTCCTTTTTTTCCGGAACTCTTCAATATCTACCTTGTGCTGCTACCTATACAACTGGTACATGGCGTTCCACTTCGTGCAGTAATGTGCAAATCAATGCAAAGGGCGCACGGATTGAGGCTACCTGGCGGACATCGAACATAGCAAGTGGCACTAAGGTATCAATTGGGCCTGTTGGTATGCTATGAGTGCAACACGCAACATCGCACCGGTTATTTGGCGTGCAAAAAAGGCATAGTCTACCGTATACCACTGTCATGTAAACGCTTTTTAGGACACTGATGTGGGTGCATTAATGACAGGGTGTGTGAGCATGCGAATAATGTTAAAGATAAGACAGGTGACTGGTTAGCCATTCACTGCACAGACTGCATATGCAAACATAGATTAGACCAGTGCAAAATATTAGCTCGAAGCAAAAATGACTTGCTTGATAATAAAAGCACATAATATTTATAAATTAGGATATAGGTGCACCAGGGAATGTAAGAGTTCGGGTGGGGCATGTAAAAAGGGGCAGCTCGCCCGTGCCGTCGTCCGACTCATCCACGCTAAGGACGTGGTTGAAGGGACGAACATGCTCTCATTTAGAACAAGGAGTAGAGGGTTTGCTTAGAATATGGTGAAAAGCCGCTAATGAAGACTGGAGATCGTTACGTCTCACCAGTCTAGCATGACTGGATTGAAGCATACTGACGAGCCGACAAAGTCTGCGCAAGCGCCCTCTGTCCTCCCTAGATCCCTAGGCCAGGGAAATCTGCCGCCCACCTTCGTCCAATCAGAGCGTCCAAAGTCGTCGAAGGACCCGCGTTGAGGCCGAGGTTTGACACAACCACTTCCGCACCTTTGTTCGCTGAACACTCAGAAAGGAGGGGAACTTCGGAGACGGGGATGGTCAAGCTTGACTCAAGCTGGCGCGTCTTCGTTCCTGGAATGTCCTAGTTGCTATCTGGAGCGTCTGTGAAGGGACCATGGCGGTTAGCGGAGTATGTGAAGAAACGCCGAAGCACAGCCTTTTCCAGGAGTTTTCTTGCTCCCATCGTACGTGACGGCGAGTGAATTAACAAACAACACTCGATGCGCCAAACGTGGCTCGCCTTGCTGTCGCCGCAGGTTTGTCCGAGAGGGACACGTTGTTAGCTTCACGAATAGATTCGTTACAATGGTGTAGGAGAGGAGGAAGGTCACGACCCTCCCCCCTCCCTTGGCCTATCGCAACTTGAGGGGTCAACTCCACTGTCAGCAAAAGAGGGACCTTTCTTGAGCGGATGGACAAGTGTGTAAAGATTTTCCTCAGGACATGCGCTGTGTTGTAGCAAGTGTATAAAAGGTTCACGTTCTTTCAGAAATAAAATCGCTACAACTTTGCGGCTTGTGTATCATATCGTTCTTTCTTGTGTCCGTGTCCTTTATCCGCTGCATTGAACATGCAATAGGCACGATACGATGCTAATGGTAGAGATGATGATGCTTTATTGGCATTCTATTTGAAACGTGGTGGTGCCATAGTCACAGAGCCAACTTGATTCAATCAGGTGCACAATGTCTGCTTTTTTTTATCATTCTCGTATACATCTCCTCAAAGTTCATTTTCTTCCTCAAACCTTGCATCACTACCCTGTACCGCTGTCTGTGCATCTGGTGCATGGAGTTCTCCCTGCTGTAATATATGCAACATGTAATGCAAAATGTGCACTTCTCGACGCTGCGCGGCGCGCGTGTCACATCGCGTGCCTCCTCGCGCACTAAAGGACACGTTTATAGGGCATTTCCCCTCGGCATACTCGCAAACACTTAAATGGCTCAGTGGTAGAGCAACTGATTTCGGGGCAGCGGGCCCAGTTTCAACCTTGGCGGAAACAGGGCATTTTTTCTTCTCATTCATGGCGATAGCTGCTTCGCACACCGGACACCGGCGGCGGACACTACAGCCAACCGAAACGGCTATTGGAATGCACCCAAACAGCTTACGGTGTAAAATATTGCCTTCCTTGAGGCTTACGGCCTCTTTTCCACATGATCTATTTCGATTTCAATCCTCTAGCCTCATTCCTGAATCACCTGACCACGCGTTAATGTACTATGCTTAGTGCTCGCTTACCGCATTTTCACCGCCAACTCGTCCAAGTATACACTGTATATCATCAACATAGACTTGATATTGAATCACCTTCCAACTTTTACAGCGTAAGCTGTTATGGTTTCTTCCCAATAGCCATTTCGGTTGGCGATAGTGTCCTCCGCCGCCGCCGCCGTTGCCGCCGGTGTCCGTAGCAACTATCACCGGGAATAAGAAAAAAAAAATACCCAGTTCCCGCCATGACCAAACTAAGGTGCGCTGCGCGGGAGTCAGCTACTCTACCACTGAGGGTCAGGGTCAGATGAACGCGTACCAGCAGGTGAGGAGTCACGCGATGTGACATGCGCGCCGCATAGCGTCGATAAGTGCACATTCTGCATTGCATTTTGCATAATGTTTGGCCAGGTATGTAGCCAGCTCCATGTAGGAGCTGCACAGGTAGTCGTGCAAGGTAGTTGGACAAGGTTTGAGTTAGACATAGAAGTTTGAGGAGATGTATACAAGAGTGCTAGAAGAAACGTATATTGTGTACCTGATTGAATCAACCTGGCCCGGTGACTATGTCACCGTCACCTTTGAAAATGGATGCCAAAGAATCATCGTGTTCCCCCTTACTTATGCACCGTATTGTACCACTTCCGTTGCGATGTGAGATGCCTGCTAGGCAGCGTAGGTATGTGCACACTTTGCATTGCAGTTGCAATATAGCGCGACACACGGCGTGCGATTACGAAGGATGGCACGCTATGTAGCAGTTGATAAGGTAGCGGTATAAAGTACATAGGTAAGTCTTTAGGAAGAAAAAGATTATAGAGATGTATAAATCTTGCTGCAATGAAAAACATGCATGGTCTACTTAATTAATTCAAGCAGGCTAGTTGACTGTTCCTCACCGTCCCATTTCAAAGGGAATGTCATTATATTTTCATCAACGTCATTAGCATCGTATTCTGCAATTTGACACGCGATGTGACATGCGCGCTGTCAATACGTACAACCTTTGCATTGCAGTTGAGTTATATTCCACCATTTGTCCCAACTTCTAGCAGTTGCATATAGTAGTTGCATGCTGTATGTAGCTGGACATGGTTATCTCAGGCAGTCTAGGCGACTATTTGTCAACACCCCATTTCGGGAGGGATGCTAATAAACCATCAGTATCATCATCAACGAACCGGGCCACGGATCAAGGGATGGGACATGTACGACACCCAGTATGGATAACAGTGTTCACTCTTGGGTACATATGTTATGGCGCCTTTTCGCAATGCACGAACCAGTGCTGAAGAAGCGATTCGTAGAGTTACGCGCGCGGCTGCAACCAGGCAACATCGGGCTCAGCAGACCGCTGTGCAGAGAGTAGCACAAGCCGCAGCTAGCCGGAGACACCGGGCGGACAGTTCAGATCGTTCTCGTGAGAACGACGCGAAGAGAGTTCGTTGCGAAGACTCTTTAGTGCGTGGTGCCGAAAATGGAGCTTCGATGAAGCCGCTCCTACAGCTTACGATGTGACTGTGCAGCGTGTGCAGCTACAGGCTTCTAACTTTTTTGTTCTATATCGCGAGCAAAACCCACAAGCGGAGGACAAGGAAAATACAGGGAACGCTGTCGCTTCCCACGATTTATTGGAATGGTCACATAACTACACGCTTACTTAATCACTGCTTTACCAAATGTTCTCGAAGACGTTGAAGCGATGAGACCTCAGGAATACATACGTGTTTTTCTATTGCTGCTGTGCCATTGCAGGATTTGCGTCCCACTTTTCTTCACTATGATGTGGTTCTACCTGCTACCTGGTTTCGTCACCGGACCGGACACGGAGGCGTTTTTTCAGAAATTTTATGCCGAGATGGCAGAACACTGGTGGCATCTCATTCTCCACATAAAAAATTTATTCGAACTGACCGTTCATGTGAGTTTTTTACTTGTTTTTCGTCATTGAAAGTTTGAACCTAACACAGCAGCTGAAGCTTACGGTTAATGCACAGGATACATTAATATGTGAGGGTGTGGTGAAAAAAGTGCGGTGTGGCGGTTGTGGCACCTATAGGCAGAAGCTGTTGCGGCAGGAATCTAGCTTTCATTCCAACCATTCTCAACGGTGTCTTAGAGAATATTGCAATGACTGAAGTTTGTTATTCAAGAGCCACCAATTATCGCGTTATCTTTAAAGTCAATCTGAAACGGCTTCTCCGATTGTGCACAAATGCATTAAATCGCTAAGGTGCGTTCTTCAGATCACCAAGGGACATGTTCAAGCCCTCTGCGTGAAGAATGTAATTTATTATTGAGTTTGCAAAACATTGCATTGCTAGTGATTGCAGCGGCGCTGCTTCCAGAGTTGTAAGCCGCCTCTGCCTATTCCACCGTTTTTAGCTCACTCTGCGCAGACTGGGCAAGTGAATGGTCCGATTGGCTTCCTGCCTGACGTCGTCTGGAATGCTTGAAACATGCCGCACCATGAAGCGTAATTTAATTGCATGGGTGTGCACAGTAATTTCTGCCCCCTAAATATAAATGCACAAGTAGAATAAATGTAGAAGTTTCGTCAAGCCAGGAGCGCACTTTCACCTGACCATACGGTTCGTTTGCTACAGTTCTGGCGGCTGGCGCCATTAGGCAACACAAACATGAATTACACCATGGCTGTATTACACTCGTCTTGCGCTTCAGGTTTGTGCAGGAATTAAACGGCGCTACCGACACATTGTAGAAGACGCGGCTGCACGTCCATGTCAACGTACCAATTTAATTGCCTGTCTAAAGAAAAAAACTCTTTTACCGGCAGCTGCCATTTGCGGATTCGCCAGAGAGCTGAGCTCCATATATAATTTGTCAAGAATGTTAAAGAAATCATATCACTAATGCGGAAAGTTGGGCTGGCTGCTAATTAATCATCTTACTGTGTTGTTGAAGCATTGCACTGACAAGAACAACGCGAAGACACACAGCAATACACGACACTCGCTGCACCCGCAAGTGTTGCGAATGCAGCGAGTGTCGTGTATTCTTGTGACTTCGCGTTGTCGTTCTGAGTGCGCTGCTTTACCACCAAGGTATGACGACGAAATGATATCGTAACCCGACATCTGAAATAGAAGGAAAGCTTTACGAAGGTAGTTGAACATGCCGTATAACCCGTCAAAACGACCGTCAGAAAGCCGCGATCATCAATAGAAGTTAAGGTGGCGTAAATATTTATTTTTCTTTATGACGTAATGTAACCGTTAAAAATAGCTCATTGCACAACATGCGAAAGTAAGCGGCAGCTTTGCTGTGCTTGCCGTTTCAACTGACGACTCCAAAGAAATATTACGAGCGCAATGAAGAGACAATTGTAAACGTGCGTATTAGATATTTGCAAGTTATGGGACAATTCCTAACACAAAATAATACCGCTAAAAGCTATTCTGTAGTTAGTAAATTGGATATACTCTCGCTGCAACGTGCGAAATGCCGGGCGGCCTCAAACTTTTTTTTTATTCATGTAGCGCAAGCAAAGAACAGGATTGCGTCATGCATTGCATCTTCTAATCTTTGCAGTTAATCAACAAGCGTAAGATAGCTGACATAAGGAAGTATAATATGGGCAGGATTTAGCATGCTTTCAGGAACGGAGGAAGCCTAAAAGCAGCGAAGAAGAAACGGGGAATAGGCAAGAATCAGATGTATGCATTAATGGAGAAAGCCGGCAATATCATTACTAATATGGATAAGATAGTTCAAGTGGCTGAGGAGCTCTATAGAGACTTGTACAGTACCAGTGGCAACCACGAAGATAATGGAAGAGGGAATAGTTTAGAGGAATTTGACATCCTACAAGAAACGCTGGAAGACGTAAAGAAAGCCTTGGGAGCTATGCAAAGGGGGAAGGCAGCTGGGGAGGATCAGGTTACAGCAGACTGTTCTGCTTGCCACTGGCCACCCTGTTTACGCAATGCCTGATGACCTCGAGCACACCGGATTCTTGGAAGACAGCCAACATATTCCTAATCCATAAGAAAGGCAACGCCAAGGACTTGAAAAATTATAGACGGATCAGCTTACTGTCCGTTTCCTACAAAATATATGCTAAGGTTATCGCAAACAGAATCAGGAACACCTTAGACTTCTGTCAACCAAAGGACCAGGTAGGATTTCGTAAAGGCTACTCAACAATAGACCGTATTCACAGTATCAATCAGGTGATAGAGAAATGTGCGGAACATAGCCAACCCTTATATATAGCTTTCGTTGAATACGAGAAAGCGTTTAATTCGGTCGAAACCTCAGCAGTCATGCAGGCATTACGGTATCAGGGTGTAGACGAGCATTATGTAAGAATGCTCAAAGATATTCATAGTGGCTCCACAGCCACCGTAGTCCTCCATAAAGAAAGGAACAAAATCGCATTAAAGAAAGGCTTCAGACAGGGAGATACGATCTCTCCAATGCTATTCACAGCATGTTTACAGGAGGTATTCAGATACCTGAATTGTGAAGAATTGGGGGTAAGAGTTAATGGAGAATGCCTTATTAACGCGCGATTCGCTGATGCTATTGCCTTGCTTAGTAGCTCAGGGGACCCATTGCAATGCATGCTCACTGACCTGGACATTCAAAGTGGAAGGGTGGGTCTAAAAATTAATCTGTAGAAAACTAAAGTAATGTTTCACAGTAATGTTTCACAATAGGTAGCGAGGCACTGGAAGTGGTAAGGGAATACATCTACTTAGCGCAGGTAGTGACCGCAGATCCGGATGATGAGACTGAAATAATGAGAATAAGAATGGGCTGGGGTGCGTTTGGCAGGCATTCTCAGATCATGAACAGCAGGGCGCCATTGTGCCTCAAGAGAAAAGTGTATAACAGCTGTGCCTTACCAGCAGTCACCTACGGCGCAGAAACCTGGAGGCTTACGAAAAGGTTTCTACTTAAGTTGAGGACGACGCTACAAGCTATAGAAAGAAAAATGTTGGGTGTAAGGTTACGGGATATGAAGATTGCATATTGGGTAAGGGAACAAACTCGAATTTATGACATCTTAGTGGAAATCAAGAAAAAGAAATTGGCATGGGCATGGGAATGTATTGAGGAGGGAAGATAACCGATGGTCATTAAGGGTTACCGACTGGACTCCAAGAGAAGGGAATCGTAGCAGGGGCGGCAGAAAGTTAGGTGGGCGGATGAGATTAAGAAGTTTGCACGGACAACATGGCCACATCTAGCACATGACCGGGGTAGTTGGAGAAGTATGGGAGAGGCCTTTGCTCTGCAATGGGCGTAGCCAGGCTGATGATGATGATGATGATGATGGTAAAAGCAGATTGGACATAACTGTTTGAGATACTTTTTAGTAGATACCTATAAAAGTTTCAGTATTTTATAGCTCAGTTGTTTTAAGGACAGTGGTCACGCGTCCCTTGGAACTGCATCGATGCATTTTCTTTAATAAGAGGCTGACATAGGTCGCCATTCAAAACAGAAAGACAGCATCTATCTATCTATCTATCTATCTATCTATCTATCTATCTATCGATCTATCTATCTATCTATCTATCTATCTATCTATCTATCTATCTATCTATCTATCTATCTATCTATCTATCTATCTATCTATCTATCTATCTATCTATCTATCTATCTATCTATCTGTCTATCTATCTATCTATCTATTATTGCAGTCTGATATCAGTATCAGAGGATTAGACGATTGTAAAAAGTGTAGTATGTTACTCCAACCGAATAATAGTCTTTCTTATGTTTGTAACGCCCAGATCATCATAGACCTGCCAACCTAGGTCAGGCGGCTCTGCGGGCACTGCTAAGCCGTGCCGTAATGTCACTAAGCAGCGCGGTAGCGTCATCATGTTGCGTAGGGAAGTACGGGCGGGGAAATCATGTCTTCCGGGCATTTGTTTGCATAAGTCTGCTGTTCAGTGCCACAACAGCCTGGTAAACAGCAATAGACAGCAGCTGCGCGTGGAAGTCTGCACATTTCTAGGCAGGTACTGCTCTACAGACAGAATGGAAGCGTGCCCCACTACTGTAGTTTGCAGAGCCCGTTTTCTCATGCAAAATAATTATGTGCGTGGCACGGCGAGTCCAATGCGCTCTTGAATATAACTTGGGTGCAATATTACGGTTCCTAGACTCAGCTGGGGGCCATTGCAGAGCGCCGCGGAAGCAGCGGCAGCTTCCTGGAAGTGGAGCAAGTGGCGCGATGTGGTGAGATATCACTGTATATCAAAAACGAAAGTGAAGTAAGACACAAGGAATTCGACAGCCTAAAGGAGCGTGATTAAATCTGGCTGGAATGCCACTTCACAAGTATCAAGACAGACGCTGTTACCAGCGCGTCGCGGAACACAGCGACTGGTACTTGTTCGAGGTCCCGCAACCCATGACAAATTTATGCCGCTCTCACACCGGAGCTATGGGTAACTATCGAGTCCGCCTTCTACACAAACACTTTCTGTCACGATTTCGCAGGGTACAGATCCCGTAGGTCACGGTTGTAGTCTGTCATTGGCACCTTCATCCCGAGTGACCTCAAAGTACTCGATCCGTGTTGTTGGACCCTGCAGCAGCGACCATTCTTGATTTCGATAGGAAAGTTTGATCCGGATCGGGCTTGGCGATCGGAAGTGCTCGTGTAGCACCGGTAATAAAGAATGACCGAAAGGCAAAGCGATTAAATCCACCACTGCCCTCCTCTCTCCACAAAGATCGCAGAGTGAAGTTGCCCCACAGTACGATCCGCATACCTTTGACTAAAGGTCTACCTTAGCATATACCTTTGCTGAATCGCTCAAGTGCCTGCAACTTCTTACTACAGAAAAATCACTGATCAAGGTGCACGTCCAAAGAGACCACTTGTCAAAGAGACACGAGAAGCACATCTAATTATCAGGAACGTCGTAGTGGGATCCTCCGGATTATTTTTTACCACCAGGGGCTCCTTAACGTAAAGCCAATACACGGTACACGGGCGTTCTGTCATTTCGCGCCGATCGTAATGCTGCCGCCGATGCCGGGATTTGATCCCACGACCTCGGGCATTGCAATGCGATGCCATAGGCAGTAAGCCACGGTAGCGGGTAAAGCACGATGAAGTAGAGCTGCGGGTGATATTCTCGTGTTCACGAGCGTACTGCCTTTATTCAGCTACATGACGACGCAACGACGCTACCGCGAATAATAGCAAGGAATAAGAAAACGACAAACTTTGATACTGCGTTTTACTTTATTCTGCGGACAGCGGTTATCCATGCCTGCCCACGTCCCATTTCATACAACTTACCCGGGAATCTGTGGAACATGTCAAGCGGCGCAGGCCCCGGATGAGCTTGCCACTCTTGTGCCACCAGCACGCCACATTATCAGCGTCCTTGGCTGGTTAGCCGCCATGCGGTCGCACCGGCTGTCGCGAAACAACGGCGGGAAGAGGTGCACGTTTCAGAACGTGTAATCGCAAGCGCTTGGCTGCACCGGCACGCTGTTACATGGTGACGCGCCCCTCCGCTAGCCCAAGGAGTGGCGCTGGCGTCAAAGTTGAGGTCGGGAGAGCTATTGGAGGTGAGGACTTACGGAGTCGCCATCTGTTGGAAGCGCCCCCCTTGCGTAGTATGAGGGATAACGCGGCGCGCTCCTCATAGGAATAGCTTACGGCGCTCCACAAGAATGCGACGCGGCAGCCCTCCTTGAGATTTCTGTAAGTACTGTCAAGACGAGGGAAGTTTTTTAACTGTCAAAACAACAATCTTTGGAAAACTTAAAGCACAGAATCGCTTACAGACGCTATCTCTTTACCGAATATATACAGTAAACGTCAGTGCGCGCGGTCACCGCGATGGAGTCTCCCGAACCGGCTTCTGGCGTGGAAGGTAGGCAAACACTTCGAGCAAACTATGTGAATTATGTTCTTATGGTGGGCTGTCTGTACAACCGAATGGAGCATAACAAAATGAAGCCTCAATGCAGCAATTGCACGGGTTCGCAGCGACCGACTGCGTGTCTGCATGCATTTCCGCGCTGAACGTTTTGCTATCGCTGCGAGCGCGTTTTCGCATCGTGCCGTGAGCTTTAGGCAGCAGCATATGAGCACTTGACAGCACGCAAGCAACCAGTGTTACGAGGATGCTATCAGAGCTTTGCAGAAATAATCTCTTTATATCTACGGACTATTCTCCGCTGCTTCTTTTTCGTAATGCAGTACATTCATAACATACACATTACCATGTGTCATGCCTTTTTTTAATGTGCTTCTTACCCCTCCCTTTCCATGGCACAAACTTGATAGAATCTAGCATGAACAAGTTCATAGACCAAATAAAGCGTCATGACATTAGCCGAGCAGCGGGCGCGGGCTAGCGAATCAGTGCGTGTTTTCTGCTACTCACCGAACATCGCGTCCCGACGCTGTAGGAGAAATCTTCCTCGCGTTTGGGCTTGCTGCATACCCGAGTTGTAGCCGATGACTGTTTGACGGTTTTTCGTGAGCCGAGCTTCACGCGTCTTCTTGTCCTGCGGCTGCATGTGATTAAGGCTGACACCAGGCTCCGTTGCGGACGTCCGGTACTGTGGCACCGAGCAGTAGTAGCATATCATGCTGCACGCATCCAAAGCAGCGAAAAACTATTATAGTGTCAGGCAGATACTCAAGGTGGGAAAACCTCACCAATTAGAACCGCAATGCAGGTGGGACTTCAAACATTCGTTTTGAGTTCGCTTCAGCGCTTCCGAAGCAGCCGACGCGGCCGCTGCATCCACGTAATCCCTCATGCCACGTCACGCTGATGGTGGCGCAAAATCTTCCAGTGGTGGAGCTCGCGCCCAATAGCTTTCGTTTTTACAGCGGAGCTCTATATGGCTAGCCGATTCGTCAGTCCGTCCGTCACCTGTACGCCGAAAGCTCCTCCGCCGCAACCCCATGCGCATGTACGAAAAAAAAAAAAAATATAGGGTCACGACTGGCTGCGTCAGTAGTGACGTCGTTGCTCTCCGTCTCAGTCGAGCGCGCGCGCAGCAGTTCCTCTTCGGCTCAGAAATGGGTAGGCTGTGCGTCATAAGTACTTCTAGGAGCAGGCAGCCTTCGCTCAACAAGGCCGCGAGCGGGACCAGGAACGAACTCGTCTACGCCATGTCGATGCTGCAATCCGTCTACAAGAACAGCGTCGTGCAGCCTGGCGCCAGCAGCAACTGCGCACCCAGGACCCGGCAGCCTACCAAGCCGTCGTTTAATGAACCCTGGGGATTAACCCAGTCATAAACAACGGGGCCGCGCGTTTCAGCTTCGCTGCTAAACCATCTGTACGGAGTGCTTGGGCGGTGATTTTTGATGTATTAACAGCTAATTTTTGTACTTTAATTAATGCCTGTTGTTAATATTGGAATAAGCATTATTTGGAAACTTGCGCTATCTTGCTGTGTGTTTATCTATCCATATCTGATCTCTTTCACCCTAGGTTAGATCCTAAAGTCCCTGGGCTATGGGTAATCTGGCTGCTGTGTTGAGGCAAACGGTTGAAGGAACCAACCGCCGGGTCTACTTGGTTCGCTGGGTATTTTACACGGGGTATGTGCTTGCTGGCTTCAGTGAATGTCTTTGACGGCAACGTGGGACCCCGTGTGTGTGTGCCAGTGTCTATGTGCCGATCTTACGGAACATGTTGACGCCATTTCGGCTCACTGGCGATGTGACACTGCTTAAGTGCTGATTTTCAGTGAAAAAAAAAAAGAATCTGAAAATTCTCCGTTGCTGGGCGTATTGAATTTCCGTCATATACTCAATCTCGTCTGAATATGCACTGATACACGCGTCACATACGACTTTCACACATGACGCAGTGCGTGGTGAGGGAAGCATGAGAGAGGTGCCCAGCCGACTCATACAACACGCATTTCCGTGGTGGATATGCGGTTTATCGTCACATTGCTGCAGTGATACTCGCATTAACGTTGATAGTCATCCTATAATGGTTTCCGCGGGAATTTTTTCGTCTCGCGTGTCTCCAAAGCTCATGAAAATAATTACATATATGCATGCCTAAGGCGTAGATGGCATTTTCGGGGTGCATATTGTGGCTCGTTCATTTACATTGAATCATGTTGTTTTTCCATTAACCAAAATACTTTTTTTTCATAAAGCGCAATATTGCGTATCTTTGTATGTTTTAGGACAAATTGATCCATACGTGGTTTATATCGGTGGACTTCCAACTCTTCCTTGTCTCGCTTGTGACATTGCTGATTTTCAGAGGGTAAGTTGGCTTACTCAAGATAGTTTTTTATTCTCCTCTTTTGTCTGAAGGTGGAAGCAACTGTTTGAATTTCTAGCTAAATGTATTTTTTGAATATTTGTTCAACGAATATTATAACTCATGTGGAAGATCCCAATGAATTCATCGATTTTTATGCCGTACTTTCTCTGTGAATATAAGATAAATAATTAAATTTTGAGGGATAAATTTTTTTTAATTATGGGGTTTCACGCGCCAAAAACGCTTTCTGATTATGAGGCACGCCGTAGTGGAGGACTCCGGAAATTTCGACCACCTGTGGTTCTTTAACGTGCATCTAAACCTAAGTACACGGGTGTTTTCGCATTTCGCCCCCATCGAAAAAATTTTGAGGGATAGTAAACGAAATTATGTCGAGGATCTTAGGTTCTTTAACGTGACCTATTGTACGGTACGCGAGCGTTCTTGCATTTCGCCCCTATTTAAATAGCGGCCATTGGGGCCGCCATCGAACCGGTGACCTCGACCACATAACAGCTACGTGAGCGCCACTGAGATACCGCGGCTGACAGCGGCGTTGCTATGCTGTTCTGTGTGTGAGCAGGAGGCTGCGGGAGAGATTCGTAGCTGCGGCGGGGCCGCAATCAACGGGGCGAAATGCGAGAAACACTCGTTTGCTTTGATTTATTTCATGTTAGGAAATTACAGGTTCCCGAATTAAATTAGTGTAGACCGTCTCTTACTACAGGGTTACTCATAGTCGACTGGGTGAATCTAGCACGCTTAATGCAACTATTAAACATCACTATCTCACTATCTTTAAAGAAGAGGAAGAAGAAAAAAGATAAGACGCACTCGACACAGAGCATTCATGACAGAAGAGAACCAACACATCACTCAATGACAACATCTTTTACGCACGGCGAGCTGCACTATCAATTGTATTTTGAAAGATAACGTGAAATTGAAGTAAAAACATGGCCACGCACGCTGCCCAGTACAATTTGGTGACGGACTAAGCAGCTGCGTGCAACGATAATTCGCCGAAGGTTGACGTCTTCCACTTGAGCATTAACGATAGACATTGCGCGAACCTTGTGCGTCATGAAAGCGGCCATACGTCATCTTTTTTTTTTTTTTTCAGACGGAAGCATGCGGCTTTGGCAGCTTTAGCCATGCTTTCTCTCCTAGGCTGTGCCATCGCTACATGGACCGTGGCCAGACTGAATCTGTCACCATTCGTTATTTTTCCCTTGCCGAATTTCTCGTGAGTACTTCGACGAAATTATTTGTTAAAAAATACGGAGATGACTCATTGCCGAAGATCATATTGAAATAATTTTAATAGTACTTATGGTATTACCTATTCTTGCCCTAACTGTATATTTGTCGTTGCTGACGAGTGTTGCGATGCAAGGACGAATGGCTTAGGCATACGCGCAGCTCTCTTTGTAACACAATAATTAAATAAAAGCAATTACATAAATTACCACACCGCATTCTCGCTTCACATAGGGCTCCCAATTTCGCACCTCCCCTCCACGCTGCAGTAACGTTAGCAGCCAATTGACAGGTCCGTTTAACATCCTTCAAGACGCGTTCGCAGGGATACCATTCCTGAGCGAAGCGGTCTAAGAACGGGAGGCAAACATGTTTTTCACTCGTGACAAGGTTTGAACGCTTTCTCGGCAAAGGGTCCTTGTCGCCTCACTTCGAGTGAAAATTCAATTGCTACGGGTCGAGCTAGGACGGCACTTCGTAAACGTAAATTACTTCCCGCTACTGCTGGAAAGGTGACCCTGCCTGCGAATAATCATTGCGCATAACGATCTGGACATGTTTTAATGGACTCGCCTACCCTGAATGCCCTGCCGGCGAGGTGTGTCGGTCGGAAGTCTATTGCGAAGACAAAAAAGATTAGAAGTTCTGCCTGAATCGCTGCTTCTAGTGATTTGGAGCGAAGAATTCAGAAAGTCCTAAGCATCCAAACGAGTCTTTCTTTTTGTGTGTGTGTGTGTCGAAGCCTTCTCCCATAACCACCCCTGCACACCCAACGCATCACCACAAATATGAAAGTATTAACTTTTTCTCCTTCCGGTGCGTCCAAACAAAGCACGCATTCTTTTTTTTCTCGCGGTTGTTGATGACGGTGCTTGCAAGCGCCTGGATGACCTGCCTGTGTGGCCGATGGGTTGCCTTCTCAAGCTGTTTCGCGGTGAGGTGCTCGAAGATATACGCCAATCTACTGAGATCAATAAAGTTAGGCAAAGTGTGTAATTTCCACATCTCATTATCAGAACGCTAAGGGCTATGCACCGAGGCAGCTGAACCAATTGCAAACATTGTTTTCTCTTATTACCCAATTGTTGAGCTATCTGCAATCTTATTGTGCAGTGATATTTTGCTTTTGATCAGTTCCCGGCTTAAGCACAAAGTATCTAAGAAAACGGGGCAGCACCCTTATTGCTGGTTGTCAGCTCCCTTAAATGTGTTTGTACGCTCTACCATGGAAACTTCAGGAATAGATACGCGTCTAGAAATATGTCCGGTGCGTAGTCAAAAACTATTATTTAAAGGTTTTTAAGTAAGTCCTAAATTTCCTCTTATCATTTTTGATGAGCTCATCACATGTATTCAATATTTCGTGACCACGGATTTTAAGCACCGACTGCTTATTCTTGATGATTAAACACATATTGTATTCAAAGCAGGCGTAGGCAGAGAAGCCTATTCCCACTACAATTTTTGATAGCAAACAAATGCTGCACGTTGTTAGGTTTTCTAACTTTAAATCCCTTCGTCCACATAACTGACAACTGGCGTAGTAATGTTATATAATTGCGCTGTATATCTACAGAATGTAAGTAACATTGTCATACTCTAACATTTCCCTTATTGGTCCTCACAAGTTTCAGCGCCCGCTCAAGATATCCGGGTCTTTGTCGGTCTTGCGCAGAAATGGTACAGAAGTAGTCAGTAAGTTGCTCCGCATTGGTTTCAACTTTGGTGATTGTGTTGGCCTATTCAGGTTTTCCTGTACAGTTGAATTGTCTAGTAAATAATATGTAATGGTGTTTAATTAAAGATGGGAAGCGCCAGATCAACAGCAGCCTAGCAGCAGCGAACAGCCCGAGCTCTCTTGCAAATCACAGCACCGGTCGTCGTCTCGGAGCGGCTATCGGATATACGAGGCGCGTCCGCTTCATTACATTGGCCCTGGGTGTGAAACGGAACCATCCTGGCGACTCAGGGAGCACGGAAGATGAGGGTGTCGAAATAAGGCTACAGCCGGCTAACATGCACTGTCTCGCGACCTCGACAGCGAAGGGTAGGACGTGCTCAACGATATATTTCACAGGATAGGAGGCATCGATGATCCTGTATAGACCGTGGTACTGCGCAAGTAGTTTAGAAGAAAGTCCAGACATGTCAGGCGGTATCCATAGCCAAACAAGGGAACCTGCAGAGAACGTGGGCGCGGCCTGATTACTGTCGCGTCTTGTCTTCTGACGCCCCTGATCCTCGCTGGTCCACGAACTAGCCAGCTGGCGGCAATCTTCTGCGTATCGGGTGACTTCTGAAATAGTCGTGCACTCGGAAGCGTGAGGTCGGTAGGGCAGGATAGTATCCAGAGGACACGAAGGCTCGCGCCCATACGAGAAAAAAAGGTGAAAAAAGCGGTGGTCGCTTGTGTTGCGGTGTTATAAGAGAAAGTGACGAACGGGAGTACGGTGTCGAAAGTGGTGTGATCGGACAAGTCGTACAACGTCAACATGTCATCGAGTGTCCGGTTGAAGCGCTCCATGAGACCGTTATTTTGAGGCTGATACGCGGTCGACTTCCGGTGAGTGATCAGGCACTCGCGAAGGAGGGATTGCATCGCTTCTGACAAGAAGCCACGACCCCTATCGCTGAGTAGTCCTCGAGCAGCACCGTGGCGAAGGACGAAGTGGCGAAGAATGAACATGGCAATGTCGCGCGCGGTAGCGGCAGGAAGAGCGGCGGTCTCGGCGTAGCGTGTCAGGTGATCGACGCCAACAATAATCCAGCGGTTTCCATATCAGATGTATGGGAGCGGGCCATACAGGTCGATGCCTACGCGGTCGAACCGTCGAGCAGGGTTCGGTAGCGGCTGGAGTGCGTCAGTAGGGCGCAGTGGTGGACTTTTGCTTTGTTGGCAGGCGGTGCATGATCGAACGTACTGCTGCGCAGATCGATACATTCCACGCCAGTAATATCGTTGACGCAGCCTTGTGAACGTTTTCAGGATGCTGGCGTAGGCGCTTTGAGAGTCAGCATGGAAGTACGCGCACATATCGGAGCGCATATGATGAGGCGTAGCCGGAAGCCATTTCCAACCGTCAGGCATGTAGTTGCGGCTCTAGAGGGTGTTGTCTCGCACGGCAAAGTTGGCTGCTTGACGGCATAGCGTCCTCGTTGAAGGAACGACCGATCGAGCGGCGAGGTAGTCGAGCAGAAGGCCAAGAACGCACCATGGCCGACACCACTGACGTCGGTACGAACCTCTGTCGGCGCAGTTGGGTCGTAATGACGAAGAATGGACTGCGAAATCAGCAAGTCGCGTAACTTGTCAAAGGCTTTATCACATGCTGATAACCACGTGGAAATACCTTTGCTGGGTGTGAGTACCGCCGACAAGGGTGTGATAATAAAGTCGAAGTTCTGCACGAAGCGTCGAAAATAAGAGCAGAGGCTTATGAAACTTCGCACGGCCTTGATAGATGTGGGCTTCGAAAACTCGGCGACTACGCGAGGCTTGTCGGGATCAGGAAGGATGCCGTCTTTCGAGACAAATTGACCTAATACAGTTAATGTTCGCGCAGTGAAACAGCACTACTTGCGGTCGAGCTGCAGACCATCTGAAGTGAGACAGGTCAGGATGTCATGTGGACGGGCGAGATGTGTCGGAAAGCCCTACGAGAAAACAATTATGTCATCCAGGCAACGTAAACAAGTCTTCTACTTATGTCCACGAACGATGGTACCAATCATGCGCTCGAATGAAGCGAGAGCATTGCCCGAAAGGCATAACGTTAAACTCGTACAGGCCATCGGGAGTGATGAAACCTGTCTTTGGGCGGTCAGCCTCGGCCATGGCAACCTGCCAATAGCCAGAGCCGAGATCTAGAGACGAGAAGTATTCGGCACCTTGCAGAAAGTCACGAGCATCGTCGATCCGAGCCAGTGAGTAGACGTCTTTTCTTGTAATCCTGTTTAGGCAGCGATAATCAATACAAAACCTAATGGTGCCAGTTTTTTGCGGACTAGAACGACAGGTGACGACCAAAGGCTTTGGGAAGGCTGAATGATGCCGCGCTGCAGCTTGTCGTCCACTTGTTCCGTGATAACTCGGCGCTCTTCTGCGGAAACGCCATACGCACGTGGTCGCAAGGGGGCATGGGATCCGGTGTCAAAGCAAGAGAGACACTTGTCGTGTGACTCAAGGATGGTTCGTTGCGATCGAACGAAGAAACGAACTCGTTCAGTAGAGTAAGAAGTTGAGTGCGATGAGACGGCGAAAGGTCTTCGGCGATGGCGTTGTCAAAAACTGCTGAAGGCGGTGTTGATGAGACGGAAGTTATGGCGTCCAGATGTATATGCGTGGCGCCATCGTGAGCGTCAAGGTCTTCAATACACGTGACAGCTTGCACGAATCTTAAGGTCTCACCGCGCAGTACGCTCACGCGATACCGGTGCGGATTACACATGGGTATCAAAGCGGATTAAGAGCTAACAGTGAGGACGGCAAATGGGAAAAATAAGTCCTTGCGGTGAGCAAGCATGTCAGATGGCGTAAACGCCACAGTTCAATCTGGCACGGCAGTACACGACAAGGTCACAAGCACAGACGTCTCCAGAGGTATGTCAGTGTCATCATCAACGAACACTATGCGAACACTGACGTCGGCGCCGACCCATGGCGCTTCACATAGCGGCGAAAGGGCCATTTGCGCGCGCGAACAACCGATGATGGCACAATGACGTGACAGGAAGTCAGACCCGAACATTAGATCATGAGAGCAGGAGGGCAGCAGAAAAACTTGACGATGTACAAATCGTCTTGGATGACTACACAAGCGGTGCATACAGCTGTAGGATGAATGCTTTGCGCGCTAGCAGTGCAGAGTGCACTGCCAGATGGAGAGGTTGTGACTTTCTTCAGCTTGCGACAAAGATTTTGATGAATGACGGAAACGGCGGCCCCGGTATTGATAAGCGCTTGGGCGGATGCTCGCTCGACATGGACGTCTGTGGCATCCTGCGCTGAAAATTGAGGCCTTAGAAAGTTCAATGGCCTTGCAGTTCCTGCCTCCGGAACTTCTCTAGTCAGTTTGCCTCGGCAGTAGGTGGCCGACGACGCATAGGTGACAGCGACTCTCGACGTGGAGAAGGAGAACGGTGACTGTCTGAACGGCACTTGCGATCGAAGGGTCTCAGCGGCGAGTAAGCGGCATCTTGGCAGCGTATCCCGGCGGCATGTTGTGGCGCGTAGGCAAACTGCTTGAAGGCGTCATGGTGTGAGGTCATTTTACGACGACAAAAGCGCGCAACGACGAGCAATGCCACAGACGCAGCAAATAGGCCTGCTTTCTGGCGTGCGCCACATGTCGGCTCGACGAAGAAGCTAGGGTGACTATCCTGGAATGGGAGAAGGGGCGACCCGGTGCCTTTGTAGTGGTACGGAATATGGCGGTGGGGGTGGTCGTGCGACAGCGTCAGCATAGTTCAGTGGCGGAGGTGTGACCCGCGACGGGTAGTCGGCACAAGAAAGCGGTTGCGTCGGAGATGCGAATGGCGGCGGGTAGTCAACATAGGAGAACGGTGGCGTCACAGGAGCTGGTGGGCGAACGGGGGCAAGTGCGCCAGATATTAGGGCACGGATGGCTTGTTGCACGGCCGGAGCCAGTGTTGGGGCAGGCTTCTGGGTGGGAGGGAGCAGCGACAGCCGGTAGGACACTTCCTCGCGAATGAAACCCTTGAGCTGAAGAACGAGGAACAGGAGGATCGGTATGGCCAGCGGCAAGTGCAATGGCCGAGGCCGAATCAGCCTGTGGGACGTTTTGGCGGGCGATGTTACGTTGGCGGCGCAATTCGTCGGAACTCTGACACAGGTTGTAGAACACGGTGACGCTGGTTCTACTATTGGCCAGCAGCATTTGAAACGCGTCGTCCTCAATACCCTTCAGAATATGGTTGATCTTCCCGTGCTCCGCCATCGTTGGTTAACACGGCTGCAAAAATCCAAGATGTCCTCAATATAGCTGGTGAAAATACCGCCCGGTTGCTGAGTTCGCTGGCATAGACGCTGTTCGGCGCGTAGCTTCCGGACAGGGGTTGGCCAAACACTTCGGTGAAATATGTCTTGAATGCGGACCTACTCAAAATGTTAGATTCGTCGTTCTTAAACCATAGATTTGTGACGTCAGCAAGGTAAAATATGATGTTATTCAGTTTAGACTGGTCGTCCCACTTATTGTAAGGGCTTATACGTTCATAAGAGGATTGCCTGTCTTCGACGTCATGTTATCCGGTCCCGCAAAAGATGGCCGTGTCGCGCTGACGGAGAACGCCGGCGCAAGTGACAGGGGAAGCCATGGGTACAGTCGGTGCTGAGGTCGCATCAGTCATGGCGTCGGTGGGCAACGTACGATTGCGGAGCTCTTGGGTAACTTGAGGGATTCCAGCAATCTCCACCAAATTTACCGCTGTTTAATTAAAGCTGAAAATCACCAGATCAACAGCAGTCTGGCAGCAGCGAACAGCCCGAGCTCTCTTGGAAATCACAGCACGGGTCATCATCGTCTGCGAGCTGCTATGGGAAACACGAGGCGCGTCCGCTTCATTACAGAGACGTTAATGAAGAGGCCTATCAGTTCTCCGAGGTCGCTCTGAATGGAATGCATGAGAACATCCGTCCCGCACTAGCCCAAGTGATGTTAAGGTCTCTATTGCTACTATGCGTGACTAAGGTCGGATGTAAAGCGTAAAAAACGCGCCCAGGGAAAAGCCACAATCGCTAGCCTAACAAATGAATAGATTTCCGCTTTTTGCGTTCTCTCAGAAAACGCCTACACAAGCTGGATCCAAAGTAATTGCACCGATTCTCCGGCAAAAAAAAAGGCGTCTAACCGACTGGGAGACTTTTAGAAACACTTTTGTATGCGCTCCAGGAAACGTGGAGATCCAATCCGTCTACACGACTCTGGTGGCGGAGAAGATCATATCACTGACTTTTTCAATGTCCATTTTTGCTCTCTATATGAATCGGTATCTCACAGCACCATCCATCAACCGTGCTCTTCTCTTGGGAGATTCATGTAAAAGCTCCCTAACACCAGGGGGGCAGAAGAGATAACAGAATGGTGAACTTTTAACAACTTATCTTGTTTTCAGGAAGCATTGCAATATATATATATATATATATATATATATATATATATATATATATATATATATATAGTGACACAGAATCAGAACAGCTATGATCTGAACGCAATGAAAGAACACCACACAGAAATTCAACGATGTGATAAGTCGACGTATCTGATCTCCTTGGGAGTGATAGCGTCAGAGTGGGTACTGACGTAAACATTCATTAAACATAAAATTTTTCCTCTTCGACTAACACGCCCGTAATAAGTTCTCTGTGTTCTGCGATAATACCAGATTCTGTGAATCTTGGGCTGCATCCAAACGCTTTGCAGTGGGCTGAAAGCGATCCCTATTTTGCGCGGTTTACATTGTCCATGTGCTTTAAAGCCTTCCAATTACGCTCCGGCGTTTCGGTCCACTGTTATATTCACCGCAGGACATGGGAATCTGATACACTACGTTATTGACGAATTCTCTAACGAAATTCTGGTGTTTCATAAGGCACCCAAGTATGAGTCTAAATACAGGGAAGACCATATTGCACAGTTTGCCTGATTTTTAGCGGCAGGAAAAGAACATTGACGTTTGCACGCTGCGGGACCTTTCTTTTTTTTTTCGAAACATCAGACTTGTACGAGCTTGCATCTCTGTCAAAGAAAATTAAAAAGAAGGAGTGTTGTGAACACATCTAAAAACAGCTATACGTTAGTGTTAATGAACGCATCCGAAACAGATCTGTGAGTTCTTAATATAAAAACAATCACTTGTTATGATTATGTTATGGGAGAAATGGATCAACTAATGCAAATTGCCTATCTTTGAAGGTGGGGTTTACCATCCAAATAGATGTACGTCCACGGTAAATAAACGCGAAATAATTCTAAAGAGCTACTGACGTTGATGGCCGACTGACTCTGGAAATTTGAAGGGCCTTATTATTCAATACATTCATTAAGGCATTGTAGTAGTGAATTATGTGATAAGATATAATTAAGGTCTTAGACATCAATTGAAAAGGCAAACAGGCTTTCATTAAATCGTGAACTGACAAATTTCTGTGCTACACCACAGTTCTTTACGAGAAGCGGATCGTCTCCTTTTAAACAATTTGGGTTTTTCTGTAAGAAAAGCGCTATGATTTCTGCCAGGTACTGTTTTCAGAAATAATAAGCCATAAAGTTCACGTCGACATTGAGGGTCTTCGCATCGTAGGAATTTTCAAGAAAATAATTCCTTGAGTTAGACATCCCCGTTAAAATAGATTAAAGGTTTAAATTACGACAAACGCCTTGGTTTGGTTACGTCGTGCGAGACATGGCATAGTAGAGCTGTCGCTCTAATAAAAGAAGGAAGACATGGACGGTTTGACGAGGTCGCTATTTGTTCTTCGGCAGCCTATGAGGTAACGGTGGAGTGATGATAACCTAAGAGCGAATCTGGTTCAGCGAATGAAACTGGAGGCATATCAACGATTGAATTTCAGATCTTCATACCATTAGGTTGTTCGTCTGAGGACGTTGCCAGAGCTCGCTGAGATCCAGAACTTTGACAAACTGGGCCGTTCCTGCATTGCACAGAGGTCTGCTCTTTATTTCGCTTAACTTCTGTCACATTGTGCCTTTCGGCAGAACTTGTTCGCGGAGATTTTTAATTTAACACTCAATTGCAACTTTCCTCCCGCCTAAGCACGTGTCATTTATTTTTTGATGTTTCTTGCAGGCGAATGATGAGCACGGTTAACGCAAACTACGCCCTACCTTTTTATCACGCTGTATGCTACTTTAGTGGCTGTATGACGTGTCTCATCGTAGCTGACTTCGCGGAACGCAAGATTTCCAAGGTACGTTTCTGAATTTACTTTTGGGTTCGCGATGGTTGACCGTCCAAGCTATGACGATTGCGGACTTGTTACCAATGATGCGAAGCGCCTGTATTTTTCTGCTGACGAGAGCGGCGCAGGTAAATCATAGAAGCCTAAAGCGAATAGCTTTCTTTCGCTCTTTCGCCCGCTGTTGTGGTGGTCGTTGGTCGGTGGGGATCGAAATTTTTCATCGACGCACAATCTTGTAAGGTAATGAATATGATAATTCGTAATCTTAAATCTCGAAGGTGAGCAGGCAAACTAAAGGTATCTCTATAGCAACGAGTGCTTGCTCGAAAATTATTCTTCCTTCAACATCTTCCTTCAACACGCCCGACGTTGCCCGAAACTTCTGCAATTCTCTGCAATGTCCCCCAAACGTAAGCGTTTCCGACAGCAAAACGACAATCCCGACCGAAACGACGTGGTTTTCATGTTGAGGATGATTGAACAAAGATGGCGTTGACATGACGACGACTCCCCACTAACTATCGAGTGCTGACAGTCTCAATAGCAGTATCCGCGTGAAAAACGGCAAGAATGTGTGTCCGAAACGTCTCACGCACGCACCCGACTGGAATGCGGGAACGTATGTTCTATTGTCGCTTCTGAAGTCAATGTTGCCTCTGTTACGTTATGTCGCTTCTGTATCTGATGACACCTCGGTATCAGTGAGTGGGCTAAATTCAGGTTCCTTGAGCTGTCAGCCCACTATGCCGAGAGAAAGCGTATTTTAAAGTCGGCTTAACGTATGAGACACCCCTGTCTGCATGTGATAGGAGTTTGGACTATTTGAATGTCGCGGCCCAATGCGCGTGACTGCTGTGCGGCGGCGACGGACGAAGAGGAAGAGAAGGACCGGTGTCTGGGTGGAGACGGCAGCCATGCGATCTGCCTGAGCTGCCTGGGCTGGCCTTCCGAGCGAGCCGAGCAGTTTGTCTACCCAAGGCCGGTGTTCCTGGGTGTGCTGGCAGAACAGGCCGGGCTGTCCTTGGGCTTCAACCGGCCTGCTCCACTGCTGGGCGAGCATCCGACGCTGGCATGTTCCGGTGCAGCTAAGCCTTCCGAACGGTCTACCCTGTGGCGGGCAGACGTCCCGACCCAGCTGTCGCGCGAGTGGCTCGTCGTGTGCCGGGTATCCGCCCCGGCCTCCAGCCCCTGCGCCACTCGCTGCTCCAGACTCATCTTTGCGCCTCTTCGTGCCGTGAGTGTGTGATACCGACGCGCTATCGGACGCCTTCCTATATTGACGCTTAGCTTGACCATACCTAAGCGACAGACACTCATGAAGGGAACTGTGTGTGTGTTATCGTGTACGTTATCCTAGTCCCGTCTCCGTGTTATTAAAGCTTCTCTGTGTTCATTGTGCCATCCCTGTGTGTTTGAGGCGTGGGCCCACATCTTCCTATCACAAATTTTGGCGAGCCTGCCAGGATTTTCAAACGCATAGGAGGAGCGATGGAGATTGAGAGGTTGTACGTCATAGGGAAAGAGCTAGGAATGACAGGAGCGGAGTTAAAGCGTTGGGTCGATACAGAAATCGTGAGGGAACGCGACCAGCGCGCCCAACATCGAGAAGACGCGAAAGCGCAGGCAGAACAAGAGCGTCTACGATTAGAAGCGGAAGAACGAGTGCTGAAGCTCAAGATCGAGCTCCAGGAAAAGACTGCTGGCGCACAAAGCGCACAGAGTGACAGCACTACGGAACAGTCGGTTACCAGGGCGGCTCCTGAGCTATTCAGTCCTCATAAGTTGATCCCCCCGTTTAACGAAGCCCGAGATGATTTAGACGCCTACATGCAACGTTTTGAGCGAGTGGCAACAAGTCAGGAATGGCCCCGCACAAAATCGGCACTCTCCCTCAGCCTCTGCCTGACAGGAGAAGCGTTGACGGTCATAGGACGGCTTGATTCTAATGCAGCCCTAGACTACGACCAGCTGAAGGCTACTCTCCTTCAGCGCTTTCGGTGCACCGCTGAGGGATACCGAGAAAAGTTTCGAAACGCAAAGCCCGAAGACAATGAGACTGGCCTACAATATGCAGGTAGAATATCGGGCTACTTTGACCACTGGCTTGAAATGTCCCATATTGAGAGGACCTTCGACTCCCTCAGGGACACCATGATTGCTGAACAGTTTTTGAGAAGATGTTCTGCGTCGCTGCGAGTGTAGAAAGGAACTGTAATACCCTCGCTATGTTGTCAAAGAATGCCGATTGTTTTATAGAGGCACTAAACCTGACCAATCTAGGTAGAGAAAAGTTATCCAAGGAGGTCGTGTTAGACTCTGCTCGCAAGACTGAACCTTCAACAGCCGTGCCGCATGCAACTAATCGGTGCTTCCTTTGTGATAAAGCAGGACATCGAGCTTCGGAGTGCTGGTCCCGGACTAAAGAGAACTCTGCAGGTCGCGGATGGTCCAGCAGAAAGGGACAAGGAGGTGAAGCCTCAAGAAGGGAAAATCAAGGACAAGCTTCGTGTATTCTGGCTCCGCCACAAGCCGAAAAGCCGACAGAAGAGGGTGGGGGATACGTAGTGCTTCAAGGTGGCGAAACGGTCCCAATAGTCAACATGACGTTAATGCGACAAGGCCCCAGATGTGACAGTGGAAATCTGCCAGTGGGAAGAGGCTTTCTCGAATCACAACCGGTATCTGTCTTACGAGACACTGGCTGCAATACCGTAGTCGTGCGACTCTCTTTGGTACCTGAGGACAAAATGATAGGAACAAAAAGTCCAGTAATGTTGTTGGACCGCACAATTCACTACTTACCGGAAGCGATAGTATACTTAGACAGTCCATTCTTTACAGGCGTTGCGCGAGTTAAATGTATGCGAGACCCCCTGTATGATGTGGTATTGGGAAACATTGAAGGTGCCCGTGCACCTGATGACCCGGCCAATTCATGGTCTCCGCAGAAACACAACAGCGACAAGACGAGCTGCATTGCCAACAGGATTTCATCCACCGCTCAAGCACAGCTACCAGACGTAGAGGGCCAAACGTTGTCCACAGCTAAAAACACAGCCGCATCCTCGAGACATAAAGATGACTACGAATTTGGTACCGAGCTCATTGCTGTGACAAAGGAAACGAAGATACGGTCCCTGCCTACACTGCCTGTCCCGCAACCCGCAGTCACTGGAATAGAACAAGGCAAATTAAAAGCTTTACAGAGGGACGATGGGTCTCTGAGGAGATGCTTTGAAAAGGTCGGCAAGATTATGGTCGCGGATGGCCCCGCAAGCGAATATTACTTAAAGGATGACATTTTACACAGAAAGCACACAGTGTCAGGTGGTAAAATACTAGATCAGCTAGTGGTGCCAAAAGCTCTCAGGGGGATGGTGATGAAGTTCGCTCATGAAGGGATCCTCGCTGGTCACCAGGGTGTGACGAGAACGGTGGATCGAATTGTTGCTGAATTTTACTGGCCAGGGGTCCAGTCGGAGACGAAACGGTTTGTTAAATCGTGCGACGTCTGTCAACGAATGGTGCCGCGCCATTTAGTCGGACGCGCCCCACTGGATACAGATGACGCGACAGGTCTAGGGCTTGGATAGACAACGCCGCTCCACCCATCACTCGTCGGAACGCAGACATCAAAAGACATCGCCGTTTCGAACCAACTGACTATGGATCAGCGACTCAAAGTTGAAGTCGAGAAATCTCGGAGCAGTTCTTTTGCAAGAACCCGATGGGCGTTTGCATCCCGTGTCCTACGCTAGCCGCAAGCTTTTGCCACGTGAAGCTGCCTACTCCACAATTGAGAGGGAGTGCCTCGCCATAGTGTGGGCGCTGTACAGAAATTTCATGTGTACCTTTACGGTAAACCATTCACCCTGCAGTCCGACCACCAACCGCTGCGATACCTAAATTCGGCGAAGCACGTGTGGGCTAGGCTGCAGCGGCACCGGCACCATGTTTAATCGCTGCTTGCTCTTCATGCAGTTCTTCGGCTTCCTTGCTGTACCCCCCCTTTGCGGTGTCACATGGCTTGGAACTGCTTCGTCTGACTTGGCTCCCTCGGCGGTCGAGCACGTGGACGTCATCGAGTGCTTGCCCAAGAACTGCGCTATCGCTACCATATGCGATTACCTCGGCGTGTCCCACTTCAAGCTACAGCATGCCAGTCACTCCGATGCCCTGTCCTTTGATCAGCCAATCATCGACAACTCTCGGTCTGTGACGTCAGCAGCCGACGGTATAAATGTCCAGCGCGTGGATCGTCTCTTCAGTGGGCTAGGCTGCAGCGGCACCGGCACCATGTTTAATCGCTGCTTGCTCTTCATGCAGTTCTTCGGCTTCCTTGCTGTACCCCCCCTTTGCGGTGTCACATGGCTTGGAACTGCTTCGTCTGACTTGGCTCCCTCGGCGGTCGAGCACGTGGACGTCATCGAGTGCTTGCCCAAGAACTGCGCTATCGCTACCATATGCGATTACCTCGGCGTGTCCCACTTCAAGCTACAGCATGCCAGTCACTCCGATGCCCTGTCCTTTGATCAGCCAATCATCGACAACTCTCGGTCTGTGACGTCAGCAGCCGACGGTATAAATGTCCAGCGCGTGGATCGTCTCTTCAGTGGGCTAGGCTGCAGCGGCACCGGCACCATGTTTAATCGCTGCTTGCTCTTCATGCAGTTCTTCGGCTTCCTTGCTGTACCCCCCCTTTGCGGTGTCACATGGCTTGGAACTGCTTCGTCTGACTTGGCTCCCTCGGCGGTCGAGCACGTGGACGTCATCGAGTGCTTGCCCAAGAACTGCGCTATCGCTACCATATGCGATTACCTCGGCGTGTCCCACTTCAAGCTACAGCATGCCAGTCACTCCGATGCCCTGTCCTTTGATCAGCCAATCATCGACAACTCTCGGTCTGTGACGTCAGCAGCCGACGGTATAAATGTCCAGCGCGTGGATCGTCTCTTCAGTGGGCTAGGCTGCAGCGGCACCGGCACCATGTTTAATCGCTGCTTGCTCTTCATGCAGGTATGTTACTATTCTGATGCCGAGTGTATCCGATCTGATGATCGCTTTCTGCTGCTGCTCCCTTGCCCACAACGTCTTGTATCTTGCTGTTCGCATGCATTGTATTGCGCAAGTTGTCTCCTATTAAGCGGAGATGTGGAAATCAACCCTGGCCCGGGCCCTCGGTCTAAGTCTAGGCGTGCATCCGGTTCTGCTCCCGATGAGAATGACGATGCTCGCCCTTCCTTTGATAGCCATGATAAAAACGACCCTTCGGTATCCGATATGTTCTCTAAATTATTGGAGGGGCAGACCCAGTTGGCACGAGATGTTGCGGAAATTAAGTCATTTCAACAGTCAGTTGCGCGTCGCTTTGATGTTTTAGAGTCACGTGTTCATGCACTAGAATCCACTCCTATGTCCAAAGACTCTAGTTTACTGCGTGATTTACGCGCTGAAATAAATGCCTTGACTACTAAGGTAACGGACTTGGTCTTAAAAAATGATAGCCTTGAAAACCATTCTCGTAGAAACAATCTGATAATACACGGTATTTCTGAAGTAATGGATGAAAACGCTACCACCCTGATGAGTGCAGTTTCATCTGTGTTTACTCAGCACCTGAATACTAGCTGCCCTCGTATTGAGCGCTGCCACAGGCTCGGTAGAGCACGCACTGGTTACATTCGTCCCGTCATTCTTAAACTTTCTAACTTCAGCGACAGAACCGAGGTTCTTAGGAACGCTTCAAAACTCAAGGGCTCAAATTTCGTGATTAAAGAAGACTTCTCTTCTAGGGTTCGGTTAATTCGGAAAAAAATCTGGGATGCATCAGCCTCTTTTCGGGACAGCGGTTCTGTTGTGAAGTTGAGATACGATCATGCTTTCATTAACAAGGTTCGTTATAACTGGGATGACAGTTCAAACTCATTAGTAATGGCACCCGCTCAACGTGTTTCTTCTGAGTCTGGCCATTTGACTTCCCTTCCATCCACTTCCTGAATTCGTCCTGGTCATTTTGAGAACCTTGTTGTCTTGAATATAAACGCTCGTAGTATTGTTAAAAAATTTCCTGATTTATTGTCCCTTATATCTATTCATTCCCCCCATGTTATCGGCATCACTGAGACTTGGCTGCACAATGGTATTTATGAATCTGAGTTCACTCCACCCGGTTTTGTTGCCGTGCGCTTAGACAGAGTTAGCGGTACTGGTGGTGGAGTGGCACTGCTTATCCGGTCGGATATACGATTCTCAGTCTTGCCTTCTCCTCCAGAAACAGAATCCGTGTGGTGTAAAATTTACCTTCACAATCGGCGTATTGTGATTAGTGTTATGTATCGTCCCCCCGGCTCTACTCTTGATGTTCTTCATGCTGTTTCAAACTTCATGAGTGAGATCAACATTGCTTCTTCGAATTTTATCTGTATGGGTGACTTCAACGCCCCTGGCATCCACTGGCCGTCATTGTCTGCAGTCGGTCGCGACACAGCTATTTGTAAAGAACTAATCAACATTTCCTTGTCCTTTGGTCTCACCCAGGTTGTTTCTAGCGCAACCAGATTAAATTCCGTCCTTGACTTAGTTTTTTTAAGCGCTAACCTAGCCGAACGTGACTTTTCTTGCGACGTAATCGATGGTATTTCAGACCATAGAGGCGTTTTAGTGTCACTCTCCTGTCCAATTTCTAAATCCCCCTACACGTTTACTAGTTTCCCTGATTTCACTCGTGCGGACGACAACTCCATTACTGATGCCTTATCTCATCATTTCGATACGTTTAGTGCACTTGCAGACAACCAGGACGTCAACTGCCTTGCTAATTACTTTGAGCGTCTTGTCAAATCATGTATCGAACGTTTTGTGCCCATTAAGACTAAGAAAAAAAATTCTGACATTCCTTGGATGACTCGCGATATCTTGCATTTGTCCCGTCGCGTTCGAAGGTTAAGGCGTTCCAGAAGAGGCACTGATCCCATGGCATTGGATAGGTTTCTTAAGGCAAAGAAAGAACTCAATCTTATGTTGCAAAATGCCAAGGATTTCTTTTTTCGCGTTCGCCTGCACAATTTGTTAAGGACTAACCCACGAAAATTTTGGTCTTCTATTTTACCTCGCGGTGCTTCATCCACTTCTTTCAGAATAGATAATGACGTCACCAACGACCCGGTGGTGATATCCGATGCTTTCAACAAGTATTTCCAATCCGTGTTTGTTTGCGATAACAACCTTATCCCGACACTTACCACTATAGTTTCTTCTGAAGCAATCACTGACGTTGAGATAAACTGCGAAGGCGTCCTCAACCTTATATTAAACCTGGATGTTAAGAAATGCACCGGTCCGGACGGGATACACAATGCGTTCCTTGTTCGTTATTCGTTGTGGTCATCAAAATATCTGTCAGTCATATTCAGAAAGTCCTTATCATCCTCTACTGTACCTTCTTCGTGGAAGTTAGCCAAAGTGCTCCCTCTTTATAAATCTGGAGATAAGCAGTGTTTGTCGAATTACAGACCAATTTCACTGACGTCACAGTCATGCAAAATGTTGGAACACATCATTCATAAGCACATCACGCTCTTTCTGGAATCAAATAATTTATTGTCTAACATGCAACATGGGTTTAGGCGCGGCTTTAGCACGTTAACGCAGCTAGTTGAGTTCACGCATGACATTTCATTTAACCTTGACGTAGGCAACCAGGTCGATGCAATTTTTATAGATTTCTCGAAGGCATTTGACACCGTTTTACATTCTAAACTTATTGCTAAACTTAATGCTGTACTGAATAATCCTCATTTGGTTAACTGGATTTTAAGCTTTCTCTCATTTCGCTCCCAGTTCGTCTCTTACAGTTCGACTGACTCCGCTACTGTTGATGTGACATCAGGCGTGCCCCAAGGCTCCGTCCTTGGGCCACTTCTTTTTTTATTATACATAAACGATTTGCCACTTCACTACTCTTCTAACATCCGTCTCTATGCTGATGACTGCGTTTTATATGAAGTGATTAAATCTTCTAATGATCATTATCGCCTTCAAGAGTCGTTTTCTAGGTTTTGCGATTGGTGTAACACTTGGCAAATGAACATTAATTTCAATAAAACCGTTCTGATGTCTTTCTGCAACAAATCTTCCCCCTCCCTTTTCAGTTACTCGTCCAATGGCCGTACAGTAGATAAGGTTTCCGAGTATAAGTATCTTGGTGTAATGTTTACGCATAACATGTCATGGTCCAAACACATTGACTACATATGCAGTAAAGCACTAAAAAAGTTAGGTTACTTGAGGCGAACGCTAACCCGATCTCCTAAAGACACAAAGTTACTAATGTATAAATCTCTAATCCGCCCTGTTCTTGATTATGCATCTGTAGTTTGGAGCCCGCATAAGCTGTTGGAGATTAATAAACTAGAGGCTATACAGAAAAAAGCTGTGCGTTTTATATGCCATCGTTACGATCGAGACTTTTCGCCCTCTTCAGCACTTTCTTCCCTGAACCTAAACACGCTCTCTTCTCGTCGCCGTATCGACTCATTAAAATTCTTGCACTCCATAGTCAATTCTTTAGTTAGGCTCTCAAATGATAATTACATTAACTTCACGCCGGGATCATCCACGAGAAGACATCATGACCTAAACTTGATACCCTACTACGCACGTACTAACATGTTCAAATTCAGCTTCTTTCCCCGCTCAATCGAAGACTGGAATTCATTACCTGGATCCATTCGCTCATGCTCATCCCAAATTTTTGCAACCGCCATCCCAGATGCATAATCATGGGTATAGGTATGGGCATAATCAGGCATGGGTATGCCTGGCAGCATTTGTATTTGTATAACTTGTGTATTCTTTCACCAGTGCTCTTTTGCAAAAGTGTTTACTTGTATTTCTGTGTATTTTCTTTTTTATCTGTGCTCTTTAAAAGTGTTCACTTGTGTATACCGCTGTATACTCCAATGCTTTTTTTTTGTGCATTTTCTTAACCCACTCCTGCTATAGCGCAAATTGCGCTGCAGTATGTATAAATAAAAATAAATAAAAATAAATAAAAACAGTCGCGTACTACGTTGGAGTTTACTCCTTATGGATTATGACTTTCATGTGGAGTATATTCGTGGACGTGATAACGTTGGTGCAGACTATCTAAGTAGAATAGCTACGGACACGGACTAATGTGTCATGAGAGTAATAATTTGAACTGTGTGACTCGTGATACTCCGTAGTGCTACCCTCCTCGACTTCTTGAACTTGGGGGGAAATGTGATAGGAGTTTGGACTATTTGAAAGTCGCGGCCGAATGCGCGTGACTGCTGTGCGGCGGCGACGGACGAAGAGGAAGAGAAGGACCGGTGTCTGGGTGGAGACGGCAGCCATGCGATCTGCCTGAGCTGCCTGGGCTGGCCTTCCGAGCGAGCCGAGCGGTTTGTCTACCCAAGGCCGGTGTTCCTGGGTGTGCTGGCAGAACAGGCCGGGCTGTCCTTGGGCTTCAACTGGCCTGCTCCACTGCTGGGCGAGCATCCGACGCCGGCATGTTCCGGTGCAGCTAAGCCTTCCGAACGGTCTGCCCTGTGGCGGACAGACGTCCCGACCCAGCTGTCGCGCGAGTGGCTCGTCGTGTGCCGGGCATCCGCCCCGGCCTCCAGCCCCTGCGCCACTCGCTGCTCCAGACTCATCTTTGCGCCTCTTCGTGCCGTGAGTGTGTGATACCGACGCGCTATCGGACGCCTTCCTATATTGACGCTTAGCTTGACCATACCTAAGTGACAGACACTCATGAAGGGAACTGTGTGTGTGTTATCGTGTACGTTATCCTAGTCCCGTCCCCGTGTTATTAAAGCTTCTCTGTGTTCATTGTGCCATCCCTGTGTGTTTGAGGCCTGGGCCCACACCTTCCTTATCACACTGCATTTTCACATAAATAGGAACCTGCGTGTCGTGCTTCAAGTGCGGATATATTTAAATCACCGTGAAGCCAGCACGTAGTTAGCTGAACAGGAGAACTGAGGAAAATATTCTGGCGTCTCATTTGCAGCTCACCTGCCACTCACTATTGTATTTGTTGCCCTACGGTTCCCTAAAAACACCTACGAAGACATTGAAAGGATTATGGGGTAGCAAATGTTTATTTTAAGGACCACAGCCTAGAGGTCTTAATTGTAGGCAAAAAAAGAAAGAAAACGAAGTTTAATCGGGAAATGTGGAACCTGAATGAGAGACTACTTACGGATGAAATACTTAGTGCAAAGGAAAGATTTGAAGTGCAAAGGAAAGATTTGAAGCTCCCATCACAATTTAAGAAATAGAGGTGGCTATACAGGAACTCAGCATGGAGAAAGTCCCAGGACCTGGAGGAGTTGGTGCCGCCTTTTACAAACTATTTAGGAGTGAAGTGTCACGGCTATTACGTTTTGTGCTAATCGAATCTTACTAACAAAAACGTTGCCCCCATCTTTCTGCAGAAGCCGTAGTATTTTAATGCCGAAATTCCATGACCCTCTTAAACTTCTGTCAGAGCATGTTCTCGGCCAATTAGTCTTACAAATCTTAACTAGAAGATTCAAATGAAGGTATCAGCTGAAAAATCGCAAACAGTTACTGGTCTTCTAGTTGGCCATCCCCTAGCTTGCGGTATAAAAGACGCACTATATGATTGTACATATGCGTGGCGCAAAGCCTCCCTAAAACTTGTGATGATAATGACGGTTGTGTCGCTATGCTTCAGCTGAATTTAGAGGAGGCTTTGAATAGTATAAAACACGAAATATTGTTTTACATTGTTGACCACGTGAATATTGTGGAGGTTTTACTTCAAAGGGGTAAAATAGTGCGTTGCAAACGCTTAGCAAACATCATTATTCACAAACGGGTTAATGGTAACATCAAAGCCCGATCACTCTGCGCTTCAGGAATGTCTGATTTGTTCTTTATTATTCCCGGAGTATCTAGAACCATGTTGTTTACATGGCCTGAGATATTAAAACATAGGCGGCCAGAGGCATTTTTCAATCGTATAAAGATTCGTTTTTATGCTGACAGCGTTGCTGATATTCTACACTTACTAGGAAAATGTCCAACGGGTTGTTCAAGTCAAGAAATAATTTTGTACAGAGACCGATAGTGCAATAAGCTGGAAGGATTGCTTAGGGTCCTGGCAAGGAAGCTGGGAAATGACACACACACACACACACACACACACACACACACACACACACACACACACACACACACACACACACACACACACACACACACACACACACACACACACACACACACACACACACACACACACACACACACACACACACACACACACACACACACACACACACACACACACACACACACACACACACACACACACACACACACACACACACACACACACACACACACACACACACACACACACACACACACACACACACACACACACACACACACACACACACACACACACACACACACACACACACACACACACACACACACACACACACACACACACACACACACACACACACACACACACACACACACACACACACACACACACACACACACACACACACACACACACACACACACACACACACACACACACACACGCACACACACACACGCACGCACACACACGCACGCACACACACACACACACACACACACACGCACACACACACGCGCGCGCGCACACGCACACGCACACGCACACGCACACGCACACGCACACACATGCACGCACACGCACACACGCACGCACGCACACGCACACACGCAAGCACACACACACACATGCACGCACACGCACACACGCACGCACGCACACGCACACACGCAAGCACACACACACACACGAGCACTGGGATGCTGAGCGCGTGCCCGAGCAAACGCGAAAGTTGGGAATACACGACCCGTCCCTCATTGCTCGCGCAACGACATGTAATGCCTTGGTGCAGCTTATTTTACCTTGTGCAAGTACTCTGCCTGTCGCAAGTAATGAGCAAAGGGTACGGAGAATTTTTCCAGAGTATGTGTGGGGTTCGACTTGGTAACGGAGAAGTGAAAACAATTTGTTTCGTTCAGTCTTAAGGGGCGGATTAGGTTGATGCCACTTAGTGCTAAAGGAGATGGTAACTATTTGTTTTGGTGAAAGATCAGGACAAGCATTTCTTGAGAACACTTGTTCAAATAAGACTGTGCGATGTGCAACCGCGTTATACCATTTATGCAAATGCAATGAGTCCACCAAATGTGCGTGGTTTTTTCATGAGGTTCTTGCTTCTTTGGTATCTTGTACGTAAATTTTCTTTAGAATATTTGAGTGGAGTTTAGAATATCTGAGTGGAGAATAGACGCACGAAGTTTCTAAATTATTAGCTCTGCATCAAGAACAGATATGGTAGTTCTGTAAACGGCATTCATTAGAGCTTTTGTGCGCTCTAGATCTACTATCATATGCAATAAGCAGAATTGCGATATCATTCTACCTTGCTGAGGTGGAGAAGTGTAAACATGATAGTTCCACTTTCTGAAAATTTTCGATTTTTGTAAATTTTTAATAAAAAATTGACGACTTAAATAAAGAACTCGAAACCAACAGTCACCAGATTTTAATTTTTATTTCAAATGCAACAAATCTCGTCAAATTTGGTGCAGTGGTTGCCAAGGAAAACGAACTCTCCTTTTACATGTATTTAGATAGGAGCACCGGAGCTAAAGCTTCCTCTTAACAGTGGAACGCGATAGCATTCAAGGATTCGTGACTGCTTCTACCGCTTCCCGGCAACTGCAGCTTATGTAACCGTAATGTTTACCGGGAAACGCTGTCGGCGAACGCTGTGCCCGAAGGCGAGCTTTTCCGTTGAAACCCGGCCCCTTGCGTAGGCTTTGATTGCCTAAAGTCCCTGAATAATTTCAAAGTAGAGAAAGCCTTTGAACCAGCCGACGACGCCAGCGATAGGCTGATTGGTGACATGTGACCTTGCTCCACCCCTTTGCCGCCATGAAAGTTCCTGTGCGCCGGGCAAAGAGCGCGATGATTTTGCTGCGCTCTTTTTTTGCTGATGACATTGCTGCGACGATTTCGTTCCGGGAGGGCAGAAATGCCTTGTTGCTGTGTGTTGGGTGGCGAAACCGGACGAAGGATGGCAAGAAGTTATTTTGCATCCCGCGCGGCAACCAGAACCTATCCAGAAGAAAAGTATGGTTGCATAGAATTGGAGGGAAAGTCTGAACCATCGGTAACTGCACGACTATGCGAGGAAAGTAATGTGGAGTAATACGAAGGTGCGAGAGAAAGTATACACGTGTGTGTGCAGAGCTGCAATAGTATTTCATTCGCGCGCATGAATGTTGACCGCCGAAGTATGTGGAGATTATTGATTTTAGTGCATTACGAGCCCGTTGACTTAGCAAGTGCAGTATATATGACCTGGCATGAAGTAAATAGTGGGGCAGAAGCGCATTAACCCGCTCACAAATACCCGCATTGCGTTACGTGGGATCAAAAATCACAAATTTCAGCGGCGAATTCTACTTTTACATTTTCCTTTGTTTGTGCGCGCGTTGTTAACTGCGCTTTACAATATGTCCAAAAAGTAATTTCCAACTCTGCATATCCTAATCGTATTTTGTGCATTGCATATGTGAATAAATATATTCCTAAGTGTCTGCATTACTCTGCATTTAAAAACAAATACTGCATAGCCACTGCTACTGGCCATCCAATAATAAAGTATAATAAAATATATCAAAGTACGTTAAATATACCTGCGAGCTCGTTTCTTCCAAGTTTCCTTTACACTCGAAGGTGTTTCAGTAATCGGCGATGTCATTTTACTGATGAAAAACACACAACTGCAAATTAACATAAGAAAGACGTCAGAAACCGTACACGGATCGCCAGCGAAACAGTGTAAGTAGCTAGGCTAATCTGCGCGCGTTTCGTATAAGGGCCCTCTAATTCTTACGGGGCTTTAGCGGTGCACGGAGGCGAAAAGGCATAAACACAACAATGCGCGTAATGATTCAAGTTTACGTGGCGATGTCGCACGGTTCACGAGAACAGTCAATCGCATTCACACACGCGCACACACTACGCTCGATTTTGGTGTGGCGCTAGATTAGATCGCGCTGGCAGCACGAACACGATCGAGGAGACTCGCTGACACGATCCATACCACCGCTTCAGAATGTCACGACAGTTGCACTGGCTCGTACCACTGAGGGACAAAACAGAACTGTCGTCGTGTAGTTGCTACACGACAGACACACTAAGCGGCAAGAAGACTGTTGGAGCACTCGTTTCCACACCCACACAGGATGTTGTTTAGTTGCCGTGAGGGTCGCACGTTTAAGCGATATTATCTCGAATGTTTTTTGGTCCAAGCGACTGTCAGCCTTTTTTACACGAATTATTCGTTCAAAGTACCCGCTATGTGTACGCAGCACACTTACAAACAAAGGAATTCACAGAGAAAGCGGGATTATGCGCGGGCAATCACCAAGGCTCGCGCGGTGATTGAGCGCAAACGAACGAAATGTAAACATGCGGAATCGAGACGATCAAGCCCTCATTCCGCTCTCTTGAGCGTTTTTCTTTCAGCGCTCATTTGAAATTAAAGGGCTAGATTTAGAAGTTCGGGCCCTTCTTTCGTTTTTAACCACAGTCAGGCACCAGTAGGTTTTATTTCCGCGTGTGTGCAGATATTTTTTCACCTCACGAATGCCGCAGCGCCGCGATTTAGCGTGGGCGCCGTCTGCTACAGGAACTTCCTAGGTGGCGCGATGCAGGTGTCGCTACCTTATTATAGAGGGGCCTTAAGATGGATGGATGGATGGATGGATATTATGAGGGTCCCCTTTGGAACGGGGCGGTGGGTTGCGCCACCAAGCTCTTGCTACTATACTGCCTAATATCCTACCTAGGTTAAACAATGAAAAAAGGAAAAAAAAAACACTCTGAACTACCACGCCCAAATTTTCTGATCCCCTATTGTGAACTGTGCTTTTGTACGTCTCCGTCTTTTGTCGTTTCCATACTTTTCTTCCACCAATCCTCCAGTCGCCTCTTACTAATGTCTGTTGCGGACATGTTTGCTTTACCACTGCTCTCTCTGAACCCAAGGGCTTCAAGGAGGCCAGTGATGCCTAAATCGACCGCTGGGCAGACGTCTTCACATTCTAATAAAACATGCTCCGTAGTTTCCCTAGCTTTACCGCAGCAAGCACATGCTTCTTCTTCCTTCTTAGATCTCGCTTTATAGGTGCGTGTTCTAAGGCATCCCGATCTCGCTTCGAAAAGTAATGAGCTTCCCTTTGAGTTATCCTAAATGGTTTCTTTCCGGATTTCGTTTTTTCCTCTTAAGTAGTTATTCATGGCAGGTTTCTTTTCCATTGCCGCCACCCATGAGATTAATTCAGCCTCTTTGACTTTCCGCTTGACCTTCTTTATTGCTGTGTTGTCCACCCTACAGGCCGCATACTTGCTGGTAAGCTTCCTAGTTCTTTTCCTCCACTCTGAATCAATGTTTTTCCTGTACAGATACCTGAACACTCTCCCAGCCCATTTATTTTCTTCCTTATTCCTCAGCCGTTCTTCATACTCAAATTTACTGCGAGCTTCCCTCACTTCAAAACTATTCCAGCCCATATCACCCTGCACAGCTTCGTTCGCAGTCTTTCCGTGAGCGCCCAATGCGAGGCGACCCACTGACCTTTGGTTCCCGTCGAGTCCTGATTGTACCCCTGATTTGTAGCAAACAACCGCATTTCCAAAAGTAAGTCCTAGAACCATTACACCTTTCGACACACCTCGGAGGAACTCGTACCTATTGTATCCACATAGCGCTCTGTGCTTCATTATGACTGCATTTCTCTTCCCCCTTACTGTTATGGTTTTTTCCTGTGTTTCCATATATCCACTGCCTTCGTTTATCCATATAGCAAGGTATTTATATTCTGTTACCCGAGGTATTTCTTGGCCCTGTATCACCACTGCCTGTTCACTGTTTTCACTGAATACCATAACACCTGATTTTCTAACACTAAATTTCAGGCCTAAATTGTTGCCTTCCTGTCCACAGATATTAGCCAGACGTTGCAAATCACTTGGTTTGTTAGCTAGCAACACAATATCGTGCGCATAAAATGAACCTGGGAGTTGCTGCTCTGTTACTGTACCCGCTTGTTTGTATGAGAGATTAAACCCGATATTACTTCCTTCTAGCGCCCTCTCCATCCTCACCATGTACATCATAAACAGCAGCGGGGATAAAGGGCACCCCTGCCTCAGTCCCTTGTTGATATGAACTTTATCCTCGCTCCTCATCCCTTCCCATTCAACGCAAACGGTATTTTCTAGTTAAACCTCTCTCAAAAGCTGTAGACAATCGTTACCTTAGCCTTCCCCTTCCAGAATATCCCACAAAATGTTGCGGTCTACGTTGTCGTAGGCACCTGTAATGTCTAAAAAGGCCACATACAACGGTCTGCTTTCTGTTTTTGATATTTCAATAGACTGAGTAAGAACAAACAAGTTATCATCCAAACGCCTACCTATTCTGAAGCCATTCTGAAGCTCTCCCAAAATGCCATTATTCTCTGCCCATGCTTGAAGCGTTAATTTGATTGCCTGCATTGCTAGCCTGTATATTACCGATGTAATGGTCAACGGTCTATACGAGTGAATTCTGTCTTTCTTCCCCTTACCTTCATAAATTAAATTCATCCTACTTTGTCGCCAACTGTCTGGTATATTCGTCTATCTTTTGAAATTTTTTCCACTGCTTTCACCAGAGCTTCCTTACTTCTTGCTCCTAGTTCATTTATCAGCCTAACGGAAACCTCGTCTAGCCCTGTGGCTGTGCTCTTAGGAATTTTCTCTTCCGCTTTCTTCCAGTTTAAATTTGTCAGCACCAGCTCCTTTTCCACATGGGTCTCTTCCATGCTCTTTTTTCATCAAGTACAACCTCGTCATTGCCTTGGAAAGATTCGGCTGCTGCTTTTCGGATGTAATTTATTGCCGCTTCTCCTTCCAGTCTGTTTTCACCTTCGTCTAGGATATGTTGTATTGTTGTTGACTTCCTGCCTAATAATTTTATGTGGGTCCAGAATATTCTAGGTGCGGCCTTCTTTTTCTCACGTATTTCTGACAAGCAACGTTCACTTTCACCCTTTAATTTTGCTTGCAGCAGTATTTGAACCCTAGCTTTTTTCTCCCGGTATATTTTCCATTTACTAGTTACTTCATCCTTTGGCAACTGCGCCTTCTTTGTCTGCCTGTGCTCTCGAGATGCTTTCTGTCGTTCGGCGATCGCTTCTCGTATCTCCTAGTTCCACCAGCTTTTCGGTTTCTTTTTCCTTTCCAACGAACATGTTGTTTCTCTTTCCGTATTTCAGTCGTTATTACACTTAGAAGCTCACGATATTCCCACTCTTTACTTGGCCATTTGCCAAGTTCTTCCTCAACTCTAGTGACTGTATTTGCTATTTGTTCAGCGTTCAAATTTGGACTGGCCATTTGGCTCTCCTTGCTCTCTTTCCCAACTATATATCCCATGTTCAAGATGATGCGTTTATGGTCACTCCCTATGCTGTTAAACCCTTCCTCATCGATGACCATTTCTCTCAACTTATGATGAATTCCTTCTGTCATCAGACAGTAATCAATGGTCGATTGGCGGTTTCCCACTTCCCACGTGATCTGTCCTTCACACTTAGGCACTGTATTCACGATCACGAGGTTATGTTGCTCACAAAAGTCCAGCATTGACTTCCCGTTATTGTCGGTATAGCCATCTAAATCCTGTATGTGGGCATTCATGTCACCTAATAGGCCAATTTCTGCACCACTCCCGAAACCCTTAATATCAGCGCTTATGCATTTCACTAACTCTTTATTCTTCTGTGTGCAATTTTTTCCGGTCCACAAATACGTAACGCCCAGCCAAGTTTCTTTCCCACTCATTGTACCTGATAACCAAAGATGCTCTTGACATTGTGAATTTACTCTTTTCCATTTGGCTCCCTGATGGATGAGCGTTCCGACTCCCCCTCCCTTTCTCTCCGACTTAGTTCTGTTGCACCCTTCCCAAACATAATTCTCAATAACTGGCGGCACTTCTGAGCCTCTAAGGTGCGTTCCTGTAACCGCATACACCCCTATTTGTTATCTGTGTAACTGCTCCTCAATCTCTGCCCAATTTTTCTTTCTTCTGCCGCCCTGCATGTTTATGTAGCCTATTGCATGGCGAGCTCTTTTTCTTGTTCTCCTCCTTTTTCTGTTATCGACGGCGATGCTCTTCTGATGTTCCCCTAGGGGACCTTCTCCATTACTATCTACTCTGACCTCCTGAGCGCCCGCGGGCCCCCTAAAAAAGCAACAGCGCGGCCACCAAGTCGCCAGCCCAATCCCGTATCGTTTGAAACCACCACAACTTCTCACTTCCCTGTTTACTTCGACAACCTCGCAGCCTTTCTCTCGGCTCATTTTCCATATTGCCTCATTAGCAGCCACTACGGCTCTTTGTACATGACTGTCACGCACAGGCACCTCCGGCACCGTGCACACCACGATCTGCACCTGAGGGGATAGCTCACGCAAGTCGTCCACCCTCTTCGCCAAGCGCTTCCCTAGTCCTGGCCCTGTCCTGTTTAGGACGTCATTTAGCCCACCTTCTACTATGACGAGGTTGCGCACGTGGGCATTTTCCGCGAGCTTTTCTTTTGCTCACTCCATGACAGAAACAAGTCTGCGCCCTGGAAATGTCCCTACCGCCACTCTTTTGTTGCCTTTCACCCTCTCCACAATTGCTTTTGAGCACCCAGCCAGGTTTGAATCGCCAGCGATAATCACCCTTTCACTCTGACCTACCTCTCCCTGCTTCCCTTTGTCATTTTCCGCGTGATTCGGACTCGGCAAGGGGCATTGTCATCTGGGCTCCTGCTTTTTCCGAGTAGCGGCCTCAAGGTAGGTGCTGCTCTTTCCAGCTAACCCTTCTTCACGTTGCATGCATCCCACGTACTTTTATGACACTCCCTCCCCTGTCGCGTCGGGGGACTGCGTTTCATTGTCACGACAATTCTCTTTCGCAATGGCGGCCCTGTTCAGCTTTTCCTCGGCTGCTTCAAGTCTCTTTTCAACTACCTTCCGTGCTCACGCTCCCTGTTTAGGTCATTTTTGAGCTCTTGCACCTGTTTGAGAAGCTCTTCCTGGAAAGCCTCCATTTTCTGCAGCCTAGTATCGACATCACCTTATGTGCCGGTTGATTCGACACCTTCTGCCTTCTCACGCGTCTCCTCATGTGCCTTGAGGGACCCCCCCGTGCTTTACCGGCTTTCTTGCCATGTATTGCACGGCTTTTTGCAAATACTATAATACTATATCAATGCAGAGCACGTGCCTTTTATAAAAAAACCGATACGCCTGAGATCGAAATCCTCAAAATGCCGCAAAGCAACTCTCACCACTGTTTCAAAAACAATGCCGCGGAGACCAAAGGTATGACACGCTCTCGCACGCGCTCAACCACGCGGCCACGCTCTCACTTTTCTACCAAACACGCACCGTAAGACCACTAATAGCTATTTGTCTTGCTACTTCCAAGCTACTATTTCAAGACTACAAACACTCAACGTCCCACTCGGCTGCACGTGTTGGAACACGTGGCACGAAAGGACGCTCTAATCATCCTGCAAAACAAATGTACACGAAGCACACCCGCGCACCCGAAATATGAGACAAAAAAAAAGGAAAGAAAAGGAAAACCCCCCAATTACTATTTAAATGCAAAAAACCAGCAAATAAAAGCAGAAGCAAGCTCAAAGCATGCACGAAAACTTATGATTTCGTCGTCGCCACGGAGCCCCGAAAAGCACGTCCATTCGCCACAAAATCCAAACAAACTCCGAATGCCCGTAGACGGCCGCCATCTGGATTGTGCTGTTGCAAGGAACGAAGCTCGGCGCGCCGCTCAATGAATGGGAAAAATGCTGGATAAGGGGTTCATATTTGAATTTTCGTGTAACAAAATTATGTTTTATCGTGTATTCAAATTACAATCCGACGCTTTCTTTTCTGTAGGCTGCGCGTAAGTTGTACTTTACGATATTTTATAGGCATTTTACTTGCAGAAACTCAATTGGTTCAGTAACGTCACTGCGCTATACAGGGGGCTTGTGTGACTGGGTATACGTAGTTCGGAGCGATTTCTTTTTTTTTATTTTACTGAAGGACGGTGCACTCTGAACGCGGCAGAGCGACGCCTGATTTTCTCCTACATGGGGCCATTCACGCGTTGCGTTAATATCGCGCTGGAGGTTAGTGCGTCCTCAAGTTGGCGGTGGTAAGGACAGCTCGACTCGCGTCGGTGGCGCATCGACGTTTCTTCCTGCAGCGATTCGCGCGCAGCTTAGTGCGCGGCTGTTAATTGCGGCTGAGTTTTCCAACCCTTTTAATACATTTCAGACTCTTCAGCTGGCTGGCTGGTGTGCATCTGTTTGTTGTGGGCTCTTCTGCGTTTATGTGAAGTTTATCTGGTACTTGAGCCACAATCCCACGCCGGAAGGCACGGATCTATTTCTGGCATTCTTCGACAGGATACTGTGGTCTTTCTTTCTTGCCTGGACCATACTAATGTGTGCTACGGGCCGAGGAGGTAAGGTTGCCCTGGTGTATATTTGTTATTTATTAGAAAAACTAGCGCCAGCCGGAAACGGGTTGGTGATTGCAAGTGCTGCGTAGATGTCATCTGTTCTTAAAGCCAGCTACATTTCTTGGTTCGCATTTTGTCCACATGCACAAAACTGAAACAAGCCCTGCTTCTCTTTAGGAACTCTGAACAAGTTCTTGTGCTGGAAAGCATTTGTCCCATTGAGCAGGCTTTCATACGGCGTGTACCTCATCCATTGGCTGTTTCTCGAACTCATGCTGCACTCATCAAGAGAACGAGTCTACTGGTCGCCATTTAATCAGGTGGGTTGCGCTTTTGTAAATTTCGTGTTGTGCTTCATTATTTAATAGTACTGCGGAAACTCGGAGGGTGGAGGGAAGTATTTATTAAAGGGAAAATGAGACATCCACGATTAGGTGGGTGTGTCATTTTCCCTTTATTAATCTGCTTCATTATAGAACAATGCTGCGCTACATTGACAGTAGTGAAGCTGTCATCTTAGTTTAACTTCAAAAATTTTCAAACTAATTCATCATGTATATAGCTCCTTACAATGCAATCAATCATTGCAAGCGGTCTTCAAGAAATACGACTAACTGAACGGTTGTATCTCCTTTAAAAAATGTTCTGTCTGTCGGAAACATTGCTGAAATGGATGTGATGCTCTGTACGCGAAGAAGCATGTTTTAGCACTAAATGTTTTCATCATTGGCTCACTTTATTGCACATGCCAGACATACTAGGCAACTAGCGGATGGCCGACGGGAAATACAGTGGACAAGGCATATATCGCCATGAGCACACAGGCTCTCTGTAAACAGACAATGGTAAAATAGTTGTACTTTTTCTATGAACTTTTTTCAGGGCTACCCGAGGCTGGCTACTGCTCGAAAGCAATTAGAAACAAACGGCAGCAGCGAAAAGGCTCGGCGCAGCGGCGGAACACCTGTGGCTCACTGCTACTAGTGGCATATGCGTAGTAGTGACTAGGGATCGAGAGAGAGAGAAATATCCGCGGTGATGAGCGCGTTGTGACGTCATGTGCCTCCTCGGAGCACCGCTACGGCGAAATCGCAAGTTCGCGGCCAGTAAAGCTTTCGCTTTAAAATTGGCAGTGGCTTAGCTTGGATATGCCAGGATATACGTAGCGAAAGCTAAGGCATAGCATGGTTAGCCTTGGTTTATCTTGATTGCAAGTCCAGGTTAGTCTGGTTTTCTAGCTATGTTGCGGCGTTTAGCCAGTCGTTCGGCGCGCTGTTCGTCTGTTTCCTGGGCGAGTCGTTTTCTCTTCATCTCGTTCCGATGTCGATTCCAGGCCTCCTCCTGTTTATCACAATTGTCGCCGTCCATACTGCCGCCTCAACTGTGGTTGCGGCGTACGCGAGCTCTCCTTTTCAATCCTCCGACATGTAATGAGGCGTGCGATGCAGCTGTCGACGCGACCGGAGGCGAGCGCAACGACGAGGAACGCAGTGTGACGTCATACCGAACGGTGGCGGAGGAAAGACGCGGCTCTGCGCAGCAGCGGGACACCTGTGGCTCGGTGCTACTAGTGGCACATGCGCAGTATAGACAAGGGAGAGAGAGAGAAATATCCGCGATGAGACGCGCGTTGTGGCGCCATGTGCCTCCACGGAGCACCGCCACGGCGAAATCGCAAGTTCGCGGCCAGTAAATCTTTCGCTTTAAAACCTACTGATGGAGTTGCCGTTGTTTTTAACACTGCAGATCAAGCGCAAAGTGCTAAATTTCCAGCTGTAATAGCAGATTGCGCTTATCAGCCTAGTCTGTCAACAAAACCTCGATGAAGTACAAGAGTTACCTTACTCTTCCGGTGTCATACGTTGTTTGTGTGATAAGAAGCCATCAAACAAAGACACCAATGACAACACCGGGGAAAAAGCTTTTACTGTTTGATTAAAATAAAGAAATTATAAAAAATAATGAAATTGAAAGTGGATGAAAAACAACTTCCCGCAGGTTCGGAATGATCCCACGTCATTGCATTACGCGGGCGATGCTCTACCAATTCAGCTACCACGGCGCCGTCTTCCCATCCACTTTCGGGGGTATTTATTTGTTACTACTAGAACTACAGCATCGCACGTAATGTGAAGACGTGGGATCGTTCCCCACCTGCGGCATGTTGTTTATACACCCACCTTCAATTCCATGAATTTATAATTTCGTTACTTCAATTTGTAGAACTAATTTCCCCTGTGTTGTGCTTGGTGTCTTTGTTTGTTGGCTTCTTATGAAGTGATTATCAAATATCGGGCCCCTTGGTTAACGCCTTTGCTTCACACTGTTTGTGTGAGAATATATCCAACAAATGAAAGAACATTTACGGACGACACACTCAAATTGCCACAGTATTCAGCTTCACGTGCAGGTCCACAAACGCGCACGCGCGCACACTCACGCATGGAACACACACAAACGCGCACGCACACAGACAAACAGACGTACGGACGGAAGAAGTTAAGCCTTTATTTTCACGTATCTACTGCGTTATTTCATTGTGTATAGCTCTTCATGTCTGCGCCTGACGAAGGCCGGAAGCTACTATAAAGTGGGTTTGACGAAGGGATGAAGCGCCAATTTTT